>NC_138770.1:150075371-150187871 GCF_965119305.1 Pelophylax lessonae | reverse complement strand
TGTTTTGGAGGTATTGCAGATAGGAGATATCCCAGGATGCACTGGGAAGCCAACAAGCAAACCTGAAAAAAGTAATCAGCAGTCACTTCCGGTTCATGTGTATATTGCTTTGTGCACTGGTCCAAATCATTTGGTGGAGTTATGGTGTTGGGTTGATTTTCAGGGGTTGGGCTAAGCCCCTAAGTTCCATTGAAGGGAACTCTTTAGGCGTCAGCATACCAAGATATTTTTGACAATTTCATGTTCCCAACTTTATGGGAACAGTTTGGGGATGGCCTCTTCCTGTTCCAACATCACCAGTGCACAAAGCAAGGTCCATAAAGACATAAATGAGTGGGTTTGGGGTGGAAGAACTTGACTGGCCTGCCCAGAGTCCTGACCACAACCGGATAGAACACCTTTGGGATGATTTAGAGCGGAGACTGCGAGCCAGGCCTTTGCATCCAACATCAGTGCCTGACCTCACAAATGCACTTCTGGAAGAATGGTCGAACATTCCCATAGACACACTCCTAAACCTTGAGAACAGCTTTCCCAGAAGAGTTGAAGCTGTTATAGCTGCAAAGGGTGAGCCAACTCAATAGTGAACCCCAACGGACTAAAGCTGGGATGCTATTAAAGATCTTGTGCCTGTAAAGGCAGGCATCCCAATACTTTTGACAATATAGTGTAACTCTACTCACTCAGGGGCAGGAAAATCAAAGAAAAGCAATACAACGTTTGCGAACAGGCATAGGTGAAAGCCCACCCTGCTCTTTACTTATGGAGAGTAAAGGTGTTAATTACATCAAAGGTAATATACGTTTATAGTTGGCTATAGAAATGGCTCAGCACTTTGCGTGCAGCTCTGTGGCATCCAAGATCAATGCCGGATCCATGCAGTACACTGTAAGCTCTGATAAGAGAAAAGGATGCACAGCAAGCCCATTCTTCTGTGCAGCCAGGTGTGGAGAAGCAGCAATTATATGACTGACTCCAGAAAATACAATACCCGGGGGAGTGAAAATAAAGTAAAAACGCAAAAAAAAATCCTTCATTTATAAAGAGAAGTAAAAAAAAGCTAATGTCAGCAAATAAAAATGAAATTCATATTAAGGATAGCATTCTGTTCAATATTTCAAGTTCTGTTAGGTATAAAACATTTTAAATTATTCAACTGTTTTTAACATTATTCTTGGCTTTTTGCCGGTATCACATTGCCACGCTGTAGCTTGGCCGCAGCGCAGATGTACCCAATGTTTTCATGCAGTTAACCCACAGTCTCCCATAGACTTTCTATTAGATGGCACATCTTCGGTGTGTTTTCTGAAAGTGCATCAAATATGCAGCATGCAGGACTTTTGGTGCGCTTTCAGAAAATGCACCAAATATGTGCGATCTATTAGAAAGTCTATGGGAACCTATGCTGCTGCCAATTCGCAGTACAGCAATGTGAAACCAGCTTTAGTAAGGCACCATTAGGGGAAATAATAAAGGGTGTCCTAGACACCCTTTAGAATTCTATCATAAAGCAGCAACAAAATTGTCGGTGCTCGTGCCCAATTCCCGTACTTGTCATAGACAGGTACAGGAATCTGTCTATGTCTGCAGTGAGGAAGGAGTATCCAGCCTGGACATCCTCAGTGCACTCCTTTCCTCCATCCCTGGCCATTGCATCCATCACACATTGACAGATGCATGGCCAGGGAGTATTATACTAGGGGTGGCCTAGTATTATACTAGGGGTGGACGGAGTCTGATGGGGAACTGAGACAGTAGTTTCCCATTAGGTCCGCTGTACTTTTGAATCCAGCTATAAAAGAGAGCTAAAGGGGAACTAATCTTTCAAGGCATGTTATTGCGCTTTTGCTAATATAACAAACCAGAATGTAAATGTGTAAATGAGTCACAAAGGAATCCTTCAAGACAAATATGGAGGCGGCCATTTCTGACTACTTACTCTGCAAACAGTAGTTGCCCAGCTGTCATGCTTACCAACAGGCTTCAATACTTACCCACAACAAATATGCAGATAAAGAGTTCTGACTTTAAGTGGTTCTGGTATAAAAGAAGAATGGGGCTGCAA
The DNA here is from genome assembly GCF_965119305.1 of Pelophylax lessonae. Lineage (NCBI taxonomy): Eukaryota > Metazoa > Chordata > Amphibia > Anura > Ranidae > Pelophylax > Pelophylax lessonae. The sequence goes on along the minus strand of NC_138770.1, from coordinate 150,185,806 downwards.
TGTTGGGCCTTCGTCTGAAAATGCCAGAATGATGGCTGTGTCTCTATCTGATATCACCAGTGACACTAATACAGTAATCAATGATAATACTGTACACTCTCACTGTACTTATGACACTGGTTGGGTGACCGGGGTGATCAGGAGGGTGATCAAGGGATTAACCAGGGGAGGACTGGGCCAGGGGGCAGGGGGGCAATTGCCCCTGGGCTGCTCTGATGTCCTGTAAAAAGGCTGCACCACTTCTGCCACAAACATGCCTAAAGGGTTCCTGTTGAAGAGAAGTAAAAAGTATCTGCCACTGACCTACTGAGTGCAGGATGAAGACAAGGACAGAGTTCAGGCCTCCCTACCCAGCATGGATGGTGTAAACTGTGTTTGAGCAGAGGCCGGTTACATCCCCCCACTTGAGACACTCCTCACCTGGCCAGCCCCAACTGAGCTGTCTCAGCTCCCCCAACCGTCCCCTGCTGGCCAGGTTGGGAACCCGGATTCAGCCTGGGTGTGAGTAGAGAGTACCTGGAGCAGGGTTTCAGCCTGGAATGGGGGTCAGGAGGGGGACGGGAAGAGGGAGAGTGGGAAGGGTAGTTGAGTTGCTGAACCATGGGCCTCTGGTTTGTACTTGCCCTTGGGCTGAAAGTTGCCAGTCTGCCTCTGGGGTTAACTGTGTGCCTAACAAGTGTATGTGTGCAGATTTTACTCACAGACTGGCTGGCTTTTCTTCCTGATCTCAGCTCTGAACAGTAAGTGAGATCGGGGAGAAGGACCAGCCAGATCTGTGCTCTGTGTTTACAAACATAGTGATCTCTGTGCTGTGGTTGGCCACAGCCATCAGCAGGTTCACAACCAAAATCATTGGCTGGGAGCCTGCCAACAAACGAATGTTGTGTTCAACCACAGCAGGAGCAGAAGGGGGCACACATGAGCCTGTAAACCCGGAAGTTACCCATGATGTATGGGTATGTTGTGGGGGAACAACAGAGCCGCCGGCCAGCAGTACTACTGATCGGCATACCCATGATGTATGGGTATGTTGTGGGGGAACAACAGAGCCGCTGGCCAGCAGTACTACTGATCGGCAAGTGGTTAAAGTGAATATGTCCTTTAACCATGCAGGGCAACGCAACAGGTTTACTTTAATGCAACCCTCCCCAGATACATGTACTTACCTTCAATATGTGCCCCCACCTCTCTATTCATTCAATTCACTGGCTCGAAACGGAAGCCCTTTTAAGCTACATTTCACCGTAGTTGTAGCTGACAGAGGGCTATGGACACCCCTGTGATAGTTCTGATTGGCCCAGCATAGTAACGTGGAGTCTCATGTTCCTCCATACGTAGAAGTTTTGCATATTTCCTTTGGCTCCCAACAGCTGAAGTGAGTAGTAGGGGATTGATGGAAAGATAAGTATATAATGCTGAGGATAGAAGGGTTAAAGCAAATCTGTTGCTAGGTCAAAGACTGAGAAAATACTGATGCCAGGGGTTTAGCATATATATATATATAAATATATATATATATTTTTTTTTAAGGGAAATAAAACATTAAAATAGGACAGGTTATATTTAATATACAGCATAGTACCTATGTTCTTCTTTTGATAAATTATAAATGTCATTACCAGTGTGACATTATTTACCTGACATTATAGATGAAAAGAAATTTCAATGTTAAAATGATTCAGCCCAAGCACAAGTTTCACATTTAAATGTAAAAAAGCCCAGATGTCACAAAAAAGGAAAATAATAAAAAAAAAAATACATATATGTATGTATTCTGACCTCAGTTAAGACAACCACAAACGCTCTGCGAATAAAAGTCATACGTGATTACTGCATTAGTAACCGGTTACACACATCCTTTTACTTATTTCAAAATTCTAACTGAACACAGCGTCTGCCAGGGACAGTCCCTGCGCTTACACTTCCCCCATCTTTAGTGAGTAATCACAGACACCTGTTTGCTGTATCCAACCTGTTCAGGCAAGTCCCTTTTCCTGTGTGCTCGCCTGAACAAGTTCATCAGAGGTGGGAGGTGCTGCTCGTTCAGCCCTGCAGGAATAGTCCGTTACTTGCAATGAGCATATGGAACATAAATAAATTCACATCCAGGACCATGCAAATTATTAACTGAGAGAGTCTTCAGCTGCAGTGCCATGAATTTTATACTCTTTTTTTTTTATAGTAACAAAGAAAATGAAATATGTTAAAATAGAAATTGCAGTGTATTTTTACACTGTGCACATCTTGAGTTATTATTATAAAGATTTCCTTATTGTAATTTTTAGGCCAATATTACTTTTTGATGTTCAAAATTTTTATGACGCTATTGTGTATACTGATGTGTAAATTCTCCCTCTAGTTCAGCCTTTCTCCAACCAGGGTTCCTCTAAAAGTTCCTAGTGGGCCCTCGAGAAGTGAATAGTTTCAGATTGATAAGGGGTCACTTGTCTGACATTTAGACCTTCTCTGTGCTTCAGGTACCTCATGGTAAATATACCGATTGTTGCCAAGCCCTTTATTATTACTATCAAGGCTATAGTATAAAGGTGCTTTTTTCGTTTTTTTTCCCTCCTTTTTTTGCATAGTTTTGCTTTCAGTAAAATATCTGTATCTTTTGGCTGTTTTTTCTTCTTGGTCGTACAACTTTATATCTTGGTGGCGACTCCCTGATATTGCTCCTACCCATTCAAATTCTTTTTCGATCTTACATGATCTATGGTAAGCTGCCTTAACCTACAATTTTCTTTTTTTAAATGTATGTGGATTTATTTAAATCTAGATATTTGAATGACTTTGGGCTGATTTATTTGTACTTTGGACACTACATATCATGTAGTTTTATATTTGATTTTATATCTAGTGATGCTACCATGATATCAATGTACACAGCTAGATCATATATCACTGGCATGGATTCTGAAGAAGCACTTAAAAGCGAAATGCGTTAATCCTGCATGCGCATCTGTTCAGAACAATAGCCGATTGAGTATTATACATTATGATATGTCATTTGTAGTGTTGAGCGAACACGGACTGTATTATTCGTGTTCGTACCGAATAATTGGATTTTTTGTACCCGAACACGGACACGGACACTTTACTGTATGTTCGGGTAAAAATCCGTGTTCGGTCGTTTTATTTCCGGGTTTTGCATGCTTTGGCGCTCTTTTCATGGCGGGCTTTCAACAGCCAATCAACAATCGTTTAACTGGTGTGCCTTAAGCCATCCCAGCCATGCCTGCAAATGTCTCAGTAGCTGTGATTGGCCGTCTGAAGCATGTGACCAAGTCTTTATAAGTTCGAGGCAGCCGCAGCGGCGTCATTATGCTGCTTAGATTCAGGGACAGAGCACACATCAACGTGCTGGCTGCTGATTAGGGAAAGATAGGCAGGAAAAAACCATTTGTGTCCGGATAGAATTGAGGGACAGGTCGGAGTGTTTAGGCAGGGCGAGTTGTAGGCATTTTAGGGATAGAGTCTGCTGAATTATATAGGGTCAGTGTCTTCTACAAACTACAATCGATATTGCTGTGTGGGGGGTGGGGTGAATCTGCACTCAATCCTGATCTACGATCTCTTCTCAATCCTGTGAGGGACAGAGTCTGCTGAATTTTAGGGAAACTGTGTTCTACAAACTACAATCGATATTGCTGTGTGGGGGGTGGGGTGAATCTGCACTCAATCCTGATCTACGATCTCTTCTCAATCCTGTTAGGGACAGAGTCTGCTGAATTTTAGGGAAACTGTGTTCTACAAACTACAATCGATATTGCTGTGTGGGGGGTGGGGTGAATCTGCACTCAATCCTGATCTACGATCTCTTCTCAATCCTGTTAGGGACAGAGTCTGCTGAATTTTAGGGAAACTGTGTTCTACAAACTACAATCGATATTGCTGTGTGGTGTGGGATTGGAGATAGGCAGGTGTCAGTGATCCACATCCATTTTTCTGTGTGTGAGCTGCAGTGAACACAATCTTTTTGGGCTGCAGTGAACACAATCTTTTTGGGCTGCAGTGAACACAATCTTTTTGGGCTGCAGTGAACACAATCTTTTTGGGCTGCAGTGAACACAATCTTTTTGGGCTGCAGTGAACACAATCTTTTTGGGGTGCAGTGAACAAAATCTTTTTGGGGTGCAGTGAACACAATCCTTTTTGGTGTGCAGTGAACACAATCTTTGTGGGGTGCAGTGAACAAAATCCTTTGTGGGGTGCAGTGAACACAATCTTTTTGGGGTGCAGTGAACAAAATCCTTTTTGGGGTGCAGTGAACAACATCCTTTTTGGGGTGCAGTGAACACAATCTTTTTGGGGTGCAGTGAACAAAATCCTTTGTGGGGTGCAGTGAACACAATCTTTTTGGGGTGCAGTGAACACAATCTTTTTGGGGTGCAGTGAACACAATCTTTTTGGGGTGGAGTGAACAACATCCTTTTTGGGGTGCAGTGAACAAAATCCTTTTTGGGGTGCAGTGAACAAAATCATTTTTGGGGTGCAGTGAACACAATCTTTTTGGGGTGCAGTGAACACAATCTTTGTGGGGTGCAGTGAACACAATCTTTTTGGGGTGGAGTGAACAACATCCTTTTTGGGGTGCAGTGAACAACATCCTTTTTGGGGTGCAGTGAACACAATCTTTTTGGGGTGCAGTGAACACAATCTTTGTGGGGTACAGTGAACAGAATCTTTGTGGGGTGCAGTGAACACAATCTTTGGGGGGTACAGTGAACACAATCTTTGTGAGGTGCAGTGAACACAATCTTTGTGGGGTGCAGTGAACACAATCATTGTGGGGTGCAGTGAACTCAATCTTTGTGGGGTACAGTGAACACAATCTCATACTGAAGGTTTGAGGGTGCTGCCTGTTCCATACTCCCCCTACTCCTCATCTAGCCTTTTAGGGGTACAAACAATAGTAATTGGGGCCTAGTGTGGTTGTGTACGTGTGATATACATACACTTTTTTGGGATCATATTTTCTATTCCGCTATTTAATCAAAAACCTCTGGGGATCAGTTAAATTGGGGGATAGTCTGTGTTGGTACGTGTGAGAGAGATCCACCTTTCCAAGTTGTTGGGGTTCATCTCATACTTCTGAAGGTTTGAGGGTGCTGCCTGTTCCATACTCCCCCCTACTCCTAGCCTTTTAGGGGTACAAACAATAGTAATTGGGGCCTAGTGTGGTTGTGTACGTGTGATATACATACACTTTTTTGGGATCATATTTTCTATTCCGCTATTTAATCAAAAACCTCTGGGGATCAGTTAAATTGGGGGATAGTCTGTGTTGGTACGTGTGAGAGAGATCCACCTTTCCAAGTTGTTGGGGTTCATCTCATACTTCTGAAGGTTTGAGGGTGCTGCCTGTTCCATACTCCCCCCTACTCCTAGCCTTTTAGGGGTACAAACAATAGTAATTGGGGCCTAGTGTGGTTGTGTACGTGTGATATACATACACTTTTTTGGGATCATATTTTCTATTCCGCTATTTAATCAAAAACCTCTGGGGATCAGTTAAATTGGGGGATAGTCTGTGTTGGTACGTGTGAGAGAGATCCACCTTTCCAAGTTGTTGGGGTTCATCTCATACTTCTGAAGGTTTGAGGGTGCTGCCTGTTCCATACTCCCCCCTACTCCTAGCCTTTTAGGGGTACAAACAATAGTAATTGGGGCCTAGTGTGGTTGTGTACGTGTGATATACATACACTTTTTTGGGATCATATTTTCTATTCCGCTATTTAATCAAAAACCTCTGGGGATCAGTTAAATTGGGGGATAGTCTGTGTTGGTACGTGTGAGAGAGATCCACCTTTCCAAGTTGTTGGGGTTCATCTCATACTTCTGAAGGTTTGAGGGTGCTGCCTGTTCCATACTCCCCCTACTCCTAGCCTTTTAGGGGTACAAACAATAGTAATTGGGGCCTAGTGTGGTTGTGTACGTGTGATATACATACACTTTTTTGGGATCATATTTTCTATTCCGCTATTTAATCAAAAACCTTTGGGGATCAGTTAAATTGGGGGATAGTCTGTGTTGGTACGTGTGAGAGAGATCCACCTTTCCAAGTTGTTGGGGTTCATCTCATACTTCTGAAGGTTTGAGGGTGCTGCCTGTTCCATACTCCCCCTACTCCTAGCCTTTTAGGGGTACAAACAATAGTAATTGGGGCCTAGTGTGGTTGTGTACGTGTGATATACATACACTTTTTTGGGATCATATTTTCTATTCCGCTATTTAATCAAAAACCTCTGGGGATCAGTTAAATTGGGGGATAGTCTGTGTTGGTACGTGTGAGAGAGATCCACCTTTCCAAGTTGTTGGGGTTCATCTCATACTTCTGAAGGTTTGAGGGTGCTGCCTGTTCCATACTCCCCCCTACTCCTAGCCTTTTAGGGGTACAAACAATAGTAATTGGGGCCTAGTGTGGTTGTGTACGTGTGATATACATACACTTTTTTGGGATCATATTTTCTATTCCGCTATTTAATCAAAAACCTCTGGGGATCAGTTAAATTGGGGGATAGTCTGTGTTGGTACGTGTGAGAGAGATCCACCTTTCCAAGTTGTTGGGGTTCATCTCATACTTCTGAAGGTTTGAGGGTGCTGCCTGTTCCATACTCCCCCTACTCCTAGCCTTTTAGGGGTACAAACAATAGTAATTGGGGCCTAGTGTGGTTGTGTACGTGTGATATACATACACTTTTTTGGGATCATATTTTCTATTCCGCTATTTAATCAAAAACCTCTGGGGATCAGTTAAATTGGGGGATAGTCTGTGTTGGTACGTGTGAGAGAGATCCACCTTTCCAAGTTGTTGGGGTTCATCTCATACTTCTGAAGGTTTGAGGGTGCTGCCTGTTCCATACTCCCCCCTACTCCTAGCCTTTTAGGGGTACAAACAATAGTAATTGGGGCCTAGTGTGGTTGTGTACGTGTGATATACATACACTTTTTTGGGATCATATTTTCTATTCCGCTATTTAATCAAAAACCTCTGGGGATCAGTTAAATTGGGGGATAGTCTGTGTTGGTACGTGTGAGAGAGATCCACCTTTCCAAGTTGTTGGGGTTCATCTCATACTTCTGAAGGTTTGAGGGTGCTGCCTGTTCCATACTCCCCCCTACTCCTAGCCTTTTAGGGGTACAAACAATAGTAATTGGGGCCTAGTGTGGTTGTGTACGTGTGATATACATACACTTTTTTGGGATCATATTTTCTATTCCGCTATTTAATCAAAAACCTCTGGGGATCAGTTAAATTGGGGGATAGTCTGTGTTGGTACGTGTGAGAGAGATCCACCTTTCCAAGTTGTTGGGGTTCATCTCATACTTCTGAAGGTTTGAGGGTGCTGCCTGTTCCATACTCCCCCCTACTCCTAGCCTTTTAGGGGTACAAACAATAGTAATTGGGGCCTAGTGTGGTTGTGTACGTGTGATATACATACACTTTTTTGGGATCATATTTTCTATTCCGCTATTTAATCAAAAACCTCTGGGGATCAGTTAAATTGGGGGATAGTCTGTGTTGGTACGTGTGAGAGAGATCCACCTTTCCAAGTTGTTGGGGTTCATCTCATACTTCTGAAGGTTTGAGGGTGCTGCCTGTTCCATACTCCCCCCTACTCCTAGCCTTTTAGGGGTACAAACAATAGTAATTGGGGCCTAGTGTGGTTGTGTACGTGTGATATACATACACTTTTTTGGGATCATATTTTCTATTCCGCTATTTAATCAAAAACCTCTGGGGATCAGTTAAATTGGGGGATAGTCTGTGTTGGTACGTGTGAGAGAGATCCACCTTTCCAAGTTGTTGGGGTTCATCTCATACTTCTGAAGGTTTGAGGGTGCTGCCTGTTCCATACTCCCCCCTACTCCTAGCCTTTTAGGGGTACAAACAATAGTAATTGGGGCCTAGTGTGGTTGTGTACGTGTGATATACATACACTTTTTTGGGATCATATTTTCTATTCCGCTATTTAATCAAAAACCTCTGGGGATCAGTTAAATTGGGGGATAGTCTGTGTTGGTACGTGTGAGAGAGATCCACCTTTCCAAGTTGTTGGGGTTCATCTCATACTTCTGAAGGTTTGAGGGTGCTGCCTGTTCCATACTCCCCCCTACTCCTAGCCTTTTAGGGGTACAAACAATAGTAATTGGGGCCTAGTGTGGTTGTGTACGTGTGATATACATACACTTTTTTGGGATCATATTTTCTATTCCGCTATTTAATCAAAAACCTCTGGGGATCAGTTAAATTGGGGGATAGTCTGTGTTGGTACGTGTGAGAGAGATCCACCTTTCCAAGTTGTTGGGGTTCATCTCATACTTCTGAAGGTTTGAGGGTGCTGCCTGTTCCATACTCCCCCTACTCCTCATCTAGCCTTTTAGGGGTACAAACAATAGTAATTGGGGCCTAGTGTGGTTGTGTACGTGCGAGATACATACACTTTTTTTGATCATATTTCCTATTCCGCTATTCAATAAAAACCTTTGAGGATCAATTGAATTGCGGGATAGTCTGTGTCGGTACGTGTGAGAGAGATCCACCTTTCCAAGTTGTTGGGGTTCATCTCATACTTCTGAAGGTTTGAGGGTGCTGCCTGTTCCATACCCCCCCTACTCCTCATCTAGCCTTTTAGGGGTACAAACAATAGTAATTGGGGCCTAGTGTGGTTGTGTACGTGCGAGATACATACACTTTTTTTGATCATATTTCCTATTCCGCTATTCAATAAAAACCTTTGAGGATCAATTGAATTGCGGGATAGTCTGTGTCGGTACGTGTGAGAGAGATCCACCTTTCCAAGTTGTTGGGGTTCATCTCATACTTCTGAAGGTTTGAGGGTGCTGCCTGTTCCATACCCCCCCTACTCCTCATCTAGCCTTTTAGGGGTACAAACAATAGTAATTGGGGCCTAGTGTGGTTGTGTACGTGCGAGATACATACACTTTTTTTGATCATATTTCCTATTCCGCTATTCAATAAAAACCTTTGAGGATCAATTGAATTGCGGGATAGTCTGTGTCGGTACGTGTGAGAGAGATCCACCTTTCCAAGTTGTTGGGGTTCATCTCATACTTCTGAAGGTTTGAGGGTGCTGCCTGTTCCATACTCCTCCTCCTCCTCATCCATCCTTTTAGGTGTACAAACAATAGTAATTGGGGCCTAGTGTGCTTCTGTACGTGTGAGATACATACCCTTTTTTTGATCATATTTCCTATTCCGCTATTCAATAAAAACCTTTGGGGATCAATTAAATTGCGGGATAGTCTGTGTCGGTACGTGTGAGATCCACCTTTCCAAGTTTTTGGGGTTCATCTCATACTTCTGAAGCTTTGAGGGTGCTGCCTGTTCCATACTCCTCCTCCTCCTCATCCATCCTTTTAGGTGTACAAACAATAGTAATTGGGGCCTAGTGTGCTTCTGTACGTGTGAGATACATACACATTTTTTGATCATATTTCCTATTCCGCTATTCAATAAAAACCTTTGGGGATCAATTAAATTGCGGAATAGTCTGTGTCGGTACGTGTGAGATCCACCTTTCCAAGTTTTTGGGGTTCATCTCATACTTCTGAAGCTTTGAGGGTGCTGCCTGTTCCATACTCCTCCTCCTCCTCATCCATCCTTTTAGGTGTACAAACAATAGTAATTGGGGCCTAGTGTGTTTCTGTACGTGTGAGATACATACACTTTTTTTGATCATATTTCCTATTCCGCTATTCAATAAAAACCTTTGGGGATCAATTGAATTGCGGGATAGTCTGTGTCGGTACGTGTGAGAGAGATCCACCTTTCCAAGTTGTTGGGGTTCATCTCATACTTCTGAAGGTTTGAGGGTGCTGCCTGTTCCATACCCCCCCTACTCCTCATCTAGCCTTTTAGGGGTACAAACAATAGTAATTGGGGCCTAGTGTGGTTGTGTACGTGCGAGATACATACACTTTTTTTGATCATATTTCCTATTCCGCTATTCAATAAAAACCTTTGAGGATCAATTGAATTGCGGGATAGTCTGTGTCGGTACGTGTGAGAGAGATCCACCTTTCCAAGTTGTTGGGGTTCATCTCATACTTCTGAAGGTTTGAGGGTGCTGCCTGTTCCATACTCCCCCTACTCCTCATCTAGCCTTTTAGGGGTACAAACAATAGTAATTGGGGCCTAGTGTGGTTGTGTACGTGTGATATACATACACTTTTTTTGGATCATATTTTCTATTCCGCTATTCAATAAAAACCTTTCTAGGGCAAGATCTTAAATTACAGAAATATGAGGAGACCGTCAAATAAGGGCCGTGGCCTGGGTCGTGGTGCTGCTGGTAGAGCTCCTGTTGCAAGGAGAGGACATGGTCGATCTGTGCCAGCTACACGCACAAGTGAAACACCTTCCTCAAGTGTGAGTAGGCGACAGAACCTGCATCAGTATTTGGTAGGGCATCAAACGCCCCTAGAAGTGATGAGGCCAGAACAAGTTGAGGCGATAGTAGATTGGTTTGCTGCTGACAGTGCCTCCAGTTCCTTCACATTGTCTCCCACCCAGTCTACTGCAGAAAGGTCAGAGTTGGCACCTGCAGCCAATGTCCAACCGTCTTTCACCTCACCCCCTTGCAAATCAGGCCAGCAGTCTGAGCCCCAAGCCATACAGCAGTCTCTTATTCTTTTTGAGGACTCTGTCAGCAGGGTTTCCCAGGGCCATCCACCTAGCCCTGCCCCAGAAGTGGAAGAGATTGAGTGCAGCGATGCCCAACCACTTATTCCTCAAGATGAGTACATGCAAGGATCATCGCAGCACGTCTCCGATGATGACGAAACGCAGGTGCCAACTGCTGCGGCGTTCAGCATTGTGGAGACCGACAAGGAGGGCAGGGGTGAAGACTGGGTGGAAGATGATGTGGAGGACGATGAGGTCCTCGACCCCACATGGAATGAACGTCATGCAGGTGAACTGAGTAGTTTGGAGGAAGAGGCGGTGGTCGCACAGAGCCACCAGCACAGCAGAAGAGGGAGCAGGGTGCAGAAGCGGAGCGGCCGTGCCCTAGACACTACGCCCGCTACTGCCCAACGCAGCAAGGGAACGAGCGCACCAAAGTCAGCTCAAAGGAGTTCTCTAGCGTGGAAGTTCTTTAGAAAATGTGCTGATGACAGGACACGAGTGGTTTGCACCCTGTGCAATCAGAGCTTGAAGCGAGGCATGAACCTTCTCAACCTGAGCACAACCTGCATGATCAGGCATCTAAGTGCAAAGCACGAGCTGCAGTGGAGTACACACCTTCAAAACCAAGAAACGTCTCTGGCTCATCCTGCTTCCTCTTCTGCTGCAGTCTCGGCCGCTCCAGCCACATCTGTAGTGATACCGGCACCTGCCACCCCGCAAACAGACGATCTGTCAGCAACACCACCACCTGGGTCACCAACAACCATCTCCACAATGTCCCGTGGAAGCGTTCAGCTTTCCATCTCCCAAACACTTGAGAGGAAGAGGAAGTACCCCCCTACCCACCCGCGATCCCTGGCCCTGAATGCCAGCATTTCAAAATTATTGGCCTTTGAAATGCTGTCATTCCGTCTGGTGGAGACGCACAGTTTTAAAAACCTTATGTCGGTGGCTGTCCCACAGTACGTCGTGCCCAGCCGCCACTACTTTTCCAGGCAAGCCATCCCTTCCCTGCACAACCAAGTGGGGGAAAAAATCAGGTGTGCACTGCGCAACGCCATCTGTGCCAAGGTCCACCTAACTACGGATACGTGGACCAGTAAGCACGGTCAGGGGCGTTATATCTCCCTAACGGCACACTGGGTAAATGCAGTGGCGGATGGGCCTGAGGCGGATAGCAATTTGGCGCATGTCCTTCCACCACCGAGGATTGCAGGGCGCTTCAGTTTGCCTCCTGTTCCTAACTCCTCCTACTCCGCTTCCTCATCCTCTACCGCCTCCTCATCCGGACAGCGTAACACCTTCACCACCAACTTCAGCACGGCCAGGGGTAAACGACAGCAGGCAGTTTTACAACTTGCCTGTTTGGGGGACAAACCACACACCGCGCAGGAGTTGTGGAGGAGCATGGAACAGCAGACAAATGAGTGGTTGCTGCCAGCGAGCCTCAAGCCCGGCCTGGTGGTGTGCGATAACGGGCGAAATCTCATAGCAGCTCTGGGCCTAGCCGGTTTGACGCACATCCCTTGCCTGGCGCATGTGCTGAATTTGGTGGTGCAGAGGTTCCTTAAAAACTACCCCGATATGTCAGAGCTGCTGCAGAAAGTGCGGGCCGTTTGTGCGCACTTTCGGCGTTCTCACCCTGCTGCTGCTCGCCTGGCAGCGCTGCAGCGTAACTTCGGCCTTCCCGCTCACCGCCTCATATGTGACGTGCCCACAAGGTGGAACTCCACCTTGCACATGCTGGAAAGACTGTGCGAGCAGCAGCAGGCCATAGTGGAGTTTCAGCTGCAGCACGCACGCGTGAGTCGCTCTGCGGAACAGCACCACTTCACCACCAATAACTGGGCCTCCATGCGAGACCTGTGTGCCTTGTTGCGCTGTTTTGAGTACTCCACCAACATGGCCAGTGGCAATGACGCCGTTCTCAGCTTAACTATCCCACTTCTATGCCTCCTTGAAAAAACAATTCGGGCGATGATGGAAGAGGATGTGGCACAGGATGAGGAGGAGGAGGAGGATGAAGAGGTAACATTTCCAAGGCTTTCAGGGCAGTCATTCGCAAGGGGCTCCGAGGGTGGGTTCCTGCACACGCAAACGCCAGGGACGCAATTGTCCAGCAGGGGCACAGTTCTGGAGGATGAGGAGGATGAGGAGGAGGAGGAGCTGGAGGAGGAGATGGAACCATGTTCACAGCAGGGTGGCACCCAGGCCAGCTCATGGCCATCACTGGTGCGTGGCTGGGGGGATACAGAGGACACGGACCATACACCTCCCACAGAGGACAGCCTTTCGTTGCCTCTGGGCAGCCTGGCACACATGAGCGATTACATGCTGCAGTGTCTCCTCAACGACCGCCGAGTTGCCCACATTCTAACTTGTGCTGATTACTGGGTGGCCACGCTGCTGGATCCCCGTTACAAGGACAACGTACCGTCCTTAATTCACTCACTGGAGCGCGATCGCAAGATGCGCGAGTACAAGCGCACGCTGGTAGACGCCATGCTGCTGGCATTCCCATCTGACAGCGGGGCCACAGTGGAAGCACAAGGCAGAGGAGGAGGAGGAGGAGGTCGCCAACGCAACCAGGGCACCGCCAGCACCTCAGAAGGCAGGGTTAGCATGGCCGAAATGTGGAAAAGCTTTGTCAGCACGCCACAACAAACAGCAGCACCAGCAGCTCAGATGGAACGTCTTAGCAGGAGGCAGCATTTTACCAACATGGTGGAGCAGTATGTGTGCACACGCCTACATGTAGTGAATGACGGGTCTGCCCCCTTCAACTTCTGGGTCTCCAAATTGGGCACATGGCCTGAGCTTGCCCTTTACGCCTTGGAGGTGCTGGCGTGCCCTGCAGCCAGTGTATTATCTGAACGGGTATTTAGCACGGCTGGGGGCGTTATAACAGACAAGCGCAGCCGCCTGTCCAGAGACAATGTGGACAAGCTCACGTTCATTAAAATGAACCAGGCATGGATCCCACGGGACTTTTCCGTACCTTATGCAGAATAGCAATGGATACCGACCTTACCCACCCATTGTTCCATTTTTGCTCTTTCTCACTCTTTTGGGGTGTACCCTCATTTAAAATTTGTGAAAAGAAGCAGTGTTGGCTACCTCGTCCTCCTCCTCAGGGCCAGATTAATGTAGGGTCTATTGGAGCTGCAGCTCCAGGCCCCTACCTTTTATATAGGCCCCGGGTTGGCCATATTCACTGTTACCGCTCTTCTGTCACTTGTAAACACAGAAGTCTGGCTTCTATGCTCGCTTCCCCAGGCAGCACCCTCAGAACCTCCCCACACAGCGTGAAGGCCGGACAAGGAGGGACAGTTGGCGATGCATGGATGTGTTTATGGGCTTCAGAGACAGCATCCCATGTTGAATTAGGCATGCATGGCTGCACCCTTCCTCCTCTGGGTGCATGGCAAGGCACGGCCCTAAGGCCCTTCAAAATCCTCAGCACCAAGCCCATGATGCTGTTAATCCGGCCCTGGTCCTCCTCCACCGCCGCTTCCACCTACACCGCCCATAGGTGTGCGCAGCCTATTGCATTAAGGTGTGCACCCCAAAGTTGAAATACACATGCATGTGTTTGCCAGCAGGGAGAGTAATGTATCGGGGCCATGTACCTGTAGGCAAGGAGAAATAGAGCAGAGCAGGTCCCAGGGAGATCTTTCCCATCTCCTCACTGGCAATGCTATGTGCCCTAGGTGATTAGGGTGTGCCCAGGCACACCCAGCACACCCTGTGCGCACGCCTATGTCACCGCCACATCCACCACCACCTCAACCTCCCTCCTACTCCATATGGGCCTCGTCCTTCAGAGATGAAGAAGAACATTGTTTTATTTTTCTGTTTTTTTTTTGTTGTTTTAAGTTATTTCCCTATCCACATTTGTTTGCAGAGCACTTGCCATGCTCTTAATTACGTTTTGCTGCCATTTGCAGCACTCTAGCCCTTTCCTTTGGTGTTTTAGAGCCATTTTAGTGCCTTAAAGTTCGGGTCCCCATTGACTTCAATGGGGTTCGGTGTCCGGGAAAAGTTCGGTAAAAGTCCGGGACACGGACCCGGACTTTTTTTTAAAGTTCGGCCGAACCCGTCGAACACGGACATCTAGGTGTCCGCTCAACCCTAGTCATTTGTATACAGTCTTACATATTTCAGACTCTTTGCAAATGTTTTTAATTTCTAGTTTTTGTTGTGTAATAGAATAAAGAACTTATGCCTTATCCTTATGGTCTGTTTGATGTATAGTTAATGGCACATTTAAAGTCCCCTATCTCACTCCACATAGATTTATTCAGTGTGAGCAGTTGGGATTTCTTTCTGTACTCTCTCCTGGGATGGTGCCATTTGATAACGTCATAGTAAACCCCACCCACATGAACTTAATTAAATAGTTGCAGATTGATGTCTGGCACCAATGCCACTCCGCAGAGCCAGCAGCATGGGACCAGTGTAACTTCTCCTCTGGTATCTCTGGTAAGTAACCAATTGAACCAATGATCATGAGTAGTCTGTAATGGGAACAGTCTTCCCAGTCACCATCAATGTATGGAGCATTCTTCCAACTAACCACCAATGTAAGGAGCATTCTTCCCACTAACCACCAATGTCGGAAGCATTCTTCCCACTGACCTCCAATGTAGGGGCATTCTTCCTAATGCCCCTTAATGAAAAGAGTATTTTTCTCAATTACCACCCATATAAGAGGAGCATTCCTCCTGCTGACCACCAATGCAAGGGGAACATTGCTCCAACTTGCTACCAATGTAAGGAAAACATTCCCCCCCACTGACCATGAAATGCAAGGGGAACATTATTCCCACTGACTACCAACGTAAGGAAGTTTCCGCTGATCCCCGATGAGAGGAACATTCTTCTCACTGACCACCAATGTAAGGGGAACATTTCCTTCACTGACCACCAACTTAAGGTGAACATTATTCCCATTGATCATCAATGCAAGGAACATTTTTCTCTCTGACTCTCAATGAAATGAGTGTTCTAACCACTGACCAGTAAAGAAGAGGGGAACCATACTGGCCACCACTGAAAAAAGGCATGATTTCCAACCAATGTGGTGCGGCTGATGTACTGTGAGCTCTAGATATAATTATTTTTAGCAGAGGTTCCCTGAGGCCTGAAAATTATTTTAAGGGTTCCTCAGTAGGGATGATCAAACTTTTCAAAAGTTCGGTTCGGCCAGAACATCCGAACTTTCCGAAAGTTCGGCCCGGATTTCAGAACCCCATTAAAATCAATGGGACCCGAACTTCGGTAATCAAAAAACACCATTTTGAAGCCCTAAAACCCAATAAATGCCCCTAAAAAGTGCCTAGGGTTCTGGGTCATACCCCAGGGACTATTAATCACACAAAAAAGTTCTTAAAAATTGACATTTTTGATAGAGAGCCTATTATTGAAAAAATAAAAAAAAATAGAAAATTCTTTGGATTTAGTAACTGGGGGGTCTAAAAAGTGTACCTGTAAAGCTTCAGCTCTGTAGCATGTCCAGAACCATAAAAAAAAAGATCATTTGTATTATGTCACTTATAGAACAGGGATATGGCTTCGCTATTTTCACACCTTGCCGGTTTAGTAGCAGGCGTTTTTTAGGGGAATTTTTGGAGTCTTTTGAGGCAGGCAAAACATCTGAACTTGTGTATAGGGGTATATATACACACATACTTATATGTATATATACACCTAGACATATATAGGTGTGATAGTAGCAGAAATATATGCTTGCGCTAATGAAATAATTAACACTAATATGGCTCCGCTCCTATAACACCTATATATGTGTATGTGTAAAATACATATAAGTGTGTGTATATATACCACTATACACAAGTTCAGATGTTTTGCCTGCCTCCAAAAACCCCCAAAAAATGCCTGCAACAACACACCTGGGCGTTTTTTTTTTTTGACGCTAGCGTTTTTTTGGGCATTTTTTTGGGCGTCTTTGGAAGCAGGCAAAACATCTGAACTTGTGTATACGGGTATATATACACACATACTTATATGTATATATACACCTAGACATATATAGGTGTGATAGTAGCAGAAATATATGCTTGCGCTAATTAAATAATTAACACTAATATAGCTCCGCTCCTATAACACCTATATATGTGTCAGTGTAAAATACATATAAGTATGTGTGTATATATACCACTATACACAAGTTCAGATGTTTTGCCTGCCTCCAAAAACCCCAAAAAAATGCCTGCAACAACACACCTGGGCGTTTTTTTTTTTTTTTGGCGCTAATGTTTTTTTGGCATTTTTTTGGGTTCTTTGGAGGCAGGCAAAACATCTGAACTTCTGTATAGGGGTATATATATATATATATATATATATATATACAGTGGGTACGGAAAGTATTCAGACCCCCTTACATTTTTCACTCTTTGTTATATTTCAGCCATTTGCTAAAATAATTTAAGTTCATTCTTCTTCCTCATGAATGTACACATAGCACCCCATACTGACAGAAAAACACAGAATTGTTGACATTGTTGCAGATTCATTAAAAAAGAAAAACTGAAATATCACATGGTCCTAAGTATTCAGACCCTTTGCTCAGTATTTAGTAGAAGCCCCCTTTTGATCTAATACAGCCAGGAGTCTTTTTGGGAAAGATTCAACAAGTCTTTCACACCTGGATTTGGGGATCCTCTGCCATTCCTCCTTGCAGATCCTCTCCAGTTCTGTCAGGTTGGATGGTAAATGTTGGTGGACAGCCATTTTTAGGTCTCTCCAGAGATGCTCAATTGGGTTTAAGTCAGGGCTCTGGCTGGGCCATTCAAGAACAGTCACAGAGTTGTTGTGAAGCCACTCCTTTGTTATTTTAGCTGTGTGCTTAGGGTCATTGTCTTGTTGGAAGGTAAACCTTCGGCCCAGTCTGAGGTCCAGAGCACTCTGGAGAAGGTTTTTGTCCAGGATATCCCTGTACTTGGCCGCATTCATCTTTCCCTCGATTGCAACCAGTCGTCCTGTCCCTGCAGCTGAAAAACACCCCCACAGCATGATGCTGCCACCACCATGCTTCACTGTTGGGACTGTATTGGACAGGTGATGAGCAGTGCCTGGTTTTCTCCACACATACCGCTTAGAATTAAGGCCAAAAAGTTCTATTTTGGTCTCATCAGACCAGAGAATCTTATTTCTCACCATCTTGGAGTCCTTCAGGTGTTTTTTAGCAAACTCCATGCGGGCTTTCATGTGTCTTACACTGAGGAAAGGCTTCCGTCGGGCCACTCTGCCATAAAGCCCTGACTGGTGAAGGGCTGCAGTGATGGTTGACTTTCTACAACTTTCTCCCATCTCCTGACTGCATCTCTGGAGCTCAGCCACGGTGATCTTTGGGTTCTTCTTTACCTCTCTCACCAAGGCTCTTCTCCCCCGATAGCTCAGTTTGGCCGGACGGCCAGCTCTAGGAAGGGTTCTGGTCGTCCCAAACGTCTTCCATTTGAGGATTATGGAGGCCACTGTGCTCTTAGGAACCTTAAGTGCAGCAGAAATCTTTTTGTAACCTTGGCCAGATCTGTGCCTTGCCACAATTCTGTCTCTGAGCTCTTCAGGCAGTTCCTTTGACCTCATGATTCTCATTTGCTCTGACATGCATTGTGATCTGGAAGGTCTTATATAGACAGGTGTGTGGCTTTCCTAATCAAGTCCAATCAGTATAATCAAACACAGCTGGACTCAAATGAAGGTGTAGAACCATCTCAAGGATGATCAGAAGAAATGGAAAGCACCTGAGTTAAATATATGAGTGTCACAGCAAAGGGTCTGAATACTTAGGACCATGTGATATTTCAGTTTTTCTTTTTTAATAAATCTGCAACAATGTCAACAATTCTGTGTTTTTCCGTCAGTATGGGTGCTATGTGTACATTCATGAGGAAGAAGAATGAACTTAAATGATTTTAGCAAATGGCTGCAATATAACAAAGAGTGAAAAATTTAAGGGGGTCTGAATACTTTCCGTACCCACTGTATATATATATACACACACACACACTTATATGTATTTTACACATACACATATATAGGTGTGATAGGAGCGTGACTATATTGGTGTTAATTATTTCATTAGCGCAAGTAGTGTTTTCTGCTCCTTTCACACCTATATATGTGCAGGTGTGTATATACATACATGGGTGTGTATATATACCCCCTATACACATGTTTAGATGTCATGCCTGACTCCAAACTTGTCCTCAAAAAATCCCTATAAACGCCTGCAGCCAAAAAGCAGGCTGACCGGCGAGAAGCCATATTAGTGCACTGAATTTGACTTAAGGGAAACTATCTTTTCTCTATAGCGGTCACCCTGATATGGAAGGGTTTGGTCACCCTGCCATAGCAGTCAGTGTCAGTTCACCCTACACTACATTACGGTCACCCTGGCACTTAACACTTTCCCTACAGAAACTAAATTTTTGCATCAAACTAAAGTGTAAAAGAGCACCCTTACTACACTAGATATCCCTTTCCTCACACTAATAAATGCTAAATGACACTTTTAAAGTAAAATTAACAGAACTGCTTCCACTCTCTTCCATGTCCCTGTATTACAATGCTAGGAATTTGGCGGGGTCTATCTTATATACTGGGGGGCGTATTCACTAATGATTGGCCTAGGGACCCTCTAGTCACTCCAATCACATTCCTAGCATTCCCCTGCCCCCTCAATTGGCTTTTACTAATGGTTCTGGTCCAATCACAGGCTATTAAAGCCCATTTCCTGGCCCATTGCATTTTGGTCGCTTCTGGTTGCCGAATTCCGAACTTTTTCAGCAAAAAGTTCTAAATTCGGCTGAACCTCGAACAGTCAATGTTCGGGTCGAACCGATGGTCGACCCGAACCGTTCGATCATCCCTATTCCTCAGTGGCAAAGAGGTTTAGAAAGGCTGCTTTAGCTGCTATCATTGTGTCAGTCATCTGTCACATACTTCATAAGCAATTTAGAGATTGTTTTTTTTTTTTTCAACCTAAGAGAAGGGTTAGAACCTCTTTAACCAATGTAAAGACCTGTGGCCTAGAATGACTGCCACAAAACTAGAAAACGTCCCAAAGGGGAGACCTGTTCTAGTGACAACTGTCAAAGTTAGGTTTTCCTTGGGGTCTCAGACAGTAATAAAACATAACAGAAATTCTAACCCTTTACTGGTAATCTCAAATAAAAAAAATGAAAAAAAGGCCAAAAGGCTAAAAGTTCCAATTTAAAGTTATTATACTTTAAACACATATAGTATAGTTTTTGTCTGAAAAAACATGAAAAGACATTAACATTCTGCTTTTCAGACCGCCTACTGACTCTAAAAGATCAAATAAAATGACCCAACTAATACCTACCTAGCAGGCGCAACATAGACTACTGAGTTCCATTCCAGGTACAAAGCCATGGAAGGGGAGCAAAATCTGTGTGGCTGTTCACGCATAGGTAGCCAGTCAGACTTTCTGAAGATCCCCTGACATCTAATATGTCTACATTCACTGTACCCATGGTTGTCTTCCAGGTTCTCTATTCAAAGGTAAGCTGTTACCAGGTAGGTACTTGAGGCATCACTATAGTTTTTAGAGCACAGCAGGAAGGGAAGAAGAAGAAGAAGGTTAACATTGACTTTTGTATCTTCAAAGCAAATTTCTAGTATTTTTAGAAAGCATTCACTTTCATTTATACTTGTAATTGTTTCCTGGAAACCAGATCTCTTTATATAAATGTGCTTGCTATGCTGTACGATCATTATGGCATTTCTTACACAGATCTGTTGTTTTATCTTCTAGGGGTTTTCCAAATGTCAGACAGCACAATCAATAAAATTGACAACTGGTGAGATAAAATCAATTGCAGATTAAGCCACCCAGAGGTTTTATTCTGCAGGTGAATAAATCCCTTGCAGTCTGAACTGACCCATAAATTTCAATCTGAGATCCTTCAGGCCCTCAAATCTATGAAGCCGGGAAAGGCTCCTGGTCCAGACTTCACCCATCAGTATTATGTCTCCCTGTTCCCTCTTCTTGCCCCATATCAAATTTACTTCAGTTCCTCCTTCACCAGTGCATTACCAAATTAATAAACAAATACCACATTTTCCAACATAGTATGGTTTGTCAAAGTACTGTGATATTCTATACTAAAAAAAAGATGGTTAAAAGAGGAGAAACATTCATATTATCAGTGGAAGTGGCCCTCCTGTTGAAGTGAAAATTATTTTTAGGCCTCATGCACATGGGCATACCTATTCATACACTGGTGTGAAGGACTGTCTTCACACAGTTGGGATGCAGACCTGTGCAGTCTGTTCAAATCAGCTGCAAGTGGATGGCTGCATGGACATTTATGGATCTTCTAGGGCATTCCCTGACTGTGTATCGGACCCAAAAGAATGCACACCTTGGGATGCACTTGGAACTCTGTACAGCCAGCCACCTGGCCTTGGTTTAAACACTCTGCCTGCAGGGGTCTGCGTCCCATGCATGTGAAGACTGACCTGCACATGGGTGTACAGATCGATACAGCCACGTGAACGAAGCCTGTAAGCTGAACCCTGGAAAACAAAAAATTCTTCACTGCAAGGGCTTCCTGCGCATTTAGTATAGGTTATAGTTTAAAGACTTTTACTTACCACTTGTTTAGCAAACACCCCTTCCCACCAGCAGTGGGCTGTCCTTCAGCATCCTCGCCTCCAATTCTGTATTGATTTTAATGACATGAGAAGACAGCTGGAGGGCAGGGAGGGAAGACAATTTGGTGAGTGAAAGTGCTTTAAGGGCCGTACACACTTGACGAAAATCGTACAAAATATCCTCCGATTTTTCTCTGTCTTCTTAGCGTTCATTACCGTTTTTAGTTGACAGTGCATAAATGTTCACAAAATTTCTCGTCCGATTTTTCTATTTTTTGGCACCCTTTGTTCCTAGACTTCCGGGTTGTCAGCAACTTCAGATCATGCGTGGTCTTTCGTATCCGATTTTTCCCAGACGTACTGCATACACATTAAACTAAAATCGGTCGTCTGGGGACGGACGAAAAAAATTTTGGTGTTTGTCCCTCCATTTTTTTTTCGTTGAAAATGTCAGCATCGGCTGCTGAAAGTTGTGTACACACTAGGCGAAAATCGGACGATTTTACCTCGGACGGGAATTTTCGGCAGATTTTCTACTAGTGTGTACCCCACTTTATGCAGTCCCCCAGACCAAGCATTTAATATTTGCAGTGCGGATGCAGTCCCACTACAAGGGAGGACTTTTTCATTTTCCGGACTTATGCTTTAATAATATATTTCTATTCATGCATGCTGGCTGCTAGAGCATTGAAAAACTGTACATGCAATGGAGTGAGATGGACGTCACACTCCTGGCCAGCCCATGGGAGATGAAGATAAGGAGTGACCTCCACAAGCCACTCCCCCTGATGTATTTTGCTCCGCCCACCGGGGCTTAGTCATAGAGGTCTACACTCTACCACTATTATAGGAAGAGATGCCCTATCAAGAGAGCCCTTGATAAGGGCTGCATCATCATTTTTTTTTAATGACACTATGGGGTCTATTTATAAAAAAAATTCACATGTGCACAAAAATCACAAATATGTATTTGTTACCTTTCACAGAATGAATGTAACATTCAATCAGAAGACTAAACAATATGAGGGAGATCTCTGCACTGTGTTTTCCAACTTATGAAAATTCCTGCGCTCACCACTGACAGTGTAACGAATCCGCTACTGCAGAGAGTGAACTGCTATACAGAATTGATTCAGCGTTGCAGAGACAGAACTCTGTTGATCTGTTGTTAGGTGAACTGTTGCTCATTTTTGAAGGGTTTCCATCCGGTAAACTTATCAAACAACAGAGTTCTATGTGCAACATTGTATAACATAACATAGCAAATCTTCACTGTTTGAGTTCAGGCCCACTTTTAGTAAATAATAGCATAAATAGACATTTAATATATTGTACTGCAATAGTATTGCATTGTCTGCACTGTATCTTAATTTTTTTTTTTGTTATAGTGTGCCTTTTAGGTCCCTTTCATGCAGGCTTCTCTAATCCATCTCAGCAGGGGATCCATAGACGTATTCCTTACTGAGTTGGATCAGAACCAAAACTGATGTCACTTGTGATGGAGGAAAAAACAAGCTCATGTAATCCTTAGGGGAGACCAGAAAAACCATGATGCAACAAAGGATGAAAAAAGCTTAAAGTGGTTCTAAAGGCTGAAGGTTTTATACCTTCATGCATTCTATGCGTGAAGCTAAAAAACCTTCTGTGTGCAGCTCCCTACACAGCCCTCCCAATACTCACCTGAGCCCCATCTCGATCCAGCGATGTGCACAAGAGCCTTGGCTCTCCTGGATCTCTCTCTTCTCATTGTTTGAGATACAGCCATTGGCTACCACTGCTATCAATCACGCATAGAGTGGGGTTTGGGAGCGAGCTTGCAAGCGAGCAAGGTATTGTAAGTATGACATGCTATCAAAAAAACAAGCCTATAATATCACTTTAATACAAGTATCAATTTAAAAAAAACTGTAAACGTAGTTATGATATACAGATCTTTAGCAAATTTAATATAATTATTTTGGTTTTACAGCAGCTTTAATTTGATTAAATTAGATCTATCACTTTGGTACTGGAAGTGTTAAATAAATACAAGATGTAAAAAAATGTTCTACAAATACATTTTTACCTCTGGCCCTCACCAGTGGTTCTCAACCTTCAGGCTGTGGCCTGCTGCGGAATCACGACCTCCTTCTTTCCCGGCCTCCAGCCAGCTGCAGATCCCCTAACCTCTCTACAGAATGCCAAGGATGGATCCTGGATGGGCACTATGTTTTGTCCATAATTGGGCTGTGGTTCCTTTAAGACAGATGATTTCTGTGCAGCTGGTGTACTGGATGAGGTTCTCATCCATGCAGGGTGAGGGGGTTCCAGGACAAGTCCAATCAGAGAGCAGATGACTTAGTTACAGTGCTCTCTGCGTTGATAATTTGGGACCCAGAATTTGGGGGTTCAGAGAGATATTCGGGTAGAAAAGTACCTTCACCCATGATTACGGGGACTCTGGTCCCAAATTGGTTACATCTCCCTCCAGGAAGCAGCACTAAAAGACGGGAAACAGGGGTAGAGTAGTAAGGAGTTTGGAGAGGAGACAACTGTCTGAAGGGCTGCCTGTCTGCTGAAAACTGCCAAAAAGGTTTCAAATTGGTCTTTTTCTTAAAATCGTGCAAACATAATCGCGGGACGTCTAAAGCCCAAAAGAAGTTCTTGTACTTGGTTTGGAATTGTGGGCAGAATCAAGGAAATTCTGCTCGCGATCCGAAACGCCTATATGTGAATGGAGCCTTATGTTCTAGAAAATAACAGTACCCACTGCTGCACCTCTGAAGTAGGACTCCACAGTATTAGCCCGAAACATGTCAGGTGTTCACACACGGGGCTTTTTTTCAGCACGAACGCGGGGGGAATGCAGTTCTGGCACCTCCAGCACTGAATGTATGTAATAGCATTAGGTGCTGGGGGTGTGCTGGAGGGTTTTTTGATGCTTGCTGCTGAGGGATCTATTGTTGTTGGGGAAGTCTATTGTTGGGGGGGAGGGGGACAATTGTTGCTTGAGAGAATCTACTGTTGAAAGAGAGATCTATTTTTGCTGGCTGTTGGAGGGTATATTGATGCTGGCTGATGAGAAAGAGAGATTTATTGCTGCTGAGGGTCTATTGTTGCTGGGGGGGGGTAATGGTTGCTGGTGGCGGTCTATTGTTGCTGGGGTGAATCCATAGTTGCTTGGGTTTTTTTCAGGGGGTCTATTGTTGCTAGAAGGGTTGTTGTGGGAGGTTTGTTGTTACTGGAGGCATGTATTGCGGGGGGGGGGGTGTTGCAAGGCGTCTTTATTGTTGCTGGTGGGGGTCTATTGTTGTCAGCAACAATAGCACCACAAAATTATATTTGGTTCTGTAGTCTCTAAATGGGGCGGTACTGGGAGGGGGATAGGGGGTGGTACAAAAGGATGGTGCTTGGAGGTGGGTAGGGGGTGGAGACAAGGGGTGACTCAGAAGAGAGGAGTACCTGCACCTATTTTCTGAGAAAAAAAGCCCTGTTCACGCATAATGTATAGCAGCCAGCCTGATGGTTCACTACAGGTGGCCGCACTTTTGCCATACATATGTGGTGTAACGGGTACTAGTTTTTCCCGTCCAGCGACGTAGACCTACGTTGCTGGACTCCTCCCCTCGTGGGCGGCGCACGCGCGCCACCGAAGGCTCACTCCCGCTGTATTCAGTCACAGCGGGAGTCGGGCCAGGGGAGGAGTGGCGGCAATCGCTGCTACTCTTTCCCGATCGTCGGGGAATCGAGTTTGGAGATCCGCCCGCTTGTGTAAACAAAGCGGGCGGATGTCCTAAGTGACAGACAGTGACAGATTGCAGGGTTCAGCATAGCTGAACCTGCGATCTGTCCCTGTGTCACTCAGTCACCTCCCCCCACACACGTTAGTAAGCACCAGGCATACATTAACCACTCCCTCTCCAATAAAAGTTAACCCCTTCACTGCCAGTGTCATTTTTACAGTAACAGTGCATATTTATAGCACTGATTACTGTAGTAATGTCACTGATACCCCCAACAGTGTCAAAAATGTCAGTCAAGGGTTCGATCTGTCCGCCGCAATGTCGCAGTCCCGCAAAAAAAATTGCAGATCGCCGCCATTACTCGTTAAAAAAAAAACACCAAAAATGACAGAAATCTTTCCCTTAGTTAGTAAACGCAATAACTTTTGCGCAAACCAATCAAAATACGCTTATTGTGATTTTTTTTTACCAAACATAGGTAGCAGAAAACAAATTGGCCAAAAATTTAAAAAAAATTGGATTTTTACATTTTTTTGGGGGGAATGTCATATAAAAAATGTGAAAATATTGTTATTTTTTCAAAATTTATGCTCTTTTTTTGTTTATAGCGCAAAAAGTAAAAATCGCACAGGTGATCAAATACCACCAAAAGAAAGCTCTGTTTGTGGGAAAAAAAGGACGTAAATTTCGTTTGGGTACGGCATGGCACGACCGCGCAATTGTCAGTTAAAGTCGCACAGTGCCGAATCCCAAAAAGTGGCCTGGACGTAAGACAGCAAAATCCTCCGGTGGTTAAGTGGTTAATAAATACATGTTGGTCTGTCTGTTGAGTTACTGAGGGGTTTGGGTGCATTTTTTGCACACAATTTTTGTTTTTTCAATGTATTGGACATGACAGACCCTTCTCCTTACAACACACACCTCATATAAGACAGTTAGCTGCAGGAAGCTTTAGATTCCTTCCCCCAGGAGCATGTAGGATACAAAAACAAATGCCCTTAAAAAAGGGTAAAGTTCCTAATTTCACTATTTACTAAATAATGGGGTTTAGAAGAAAAAAAGTAAGTGCCCTTTTAACACAGTATTGAAAGAGAAAGGCATTGTGGTTGATGATGGAAATTGTAATGGTGTAATCTCCCTCACAGTAACATGCCTAATAACTGGCCGTCTGGATTATTGCAATACCTGGCAGATCTGTTACCAATTAACAGCTTATGTAGAGCAAGAGCTTGTAATACATCACAAAACAATGTGTTGATGGCCCTATAACTGGCAGGGTCAGCAGAGCCAAGCTGAAGTGTTTAAACTTGCCTTGAATGACAGATATCCCCCGGGAAAGAACGAAGGATTTAAGAAAATCCAGCACAATATCTCATATATCACCAAAGCCATTTTCCTTAATGCAAAACAATGTAATTGATTTGACATAACTAAACTAAATGAACAACACAGTTACGGTATCATAATTCTAACACACGTGCTGAAGTGATACTGGGACTCGCAGCCAAATACAGTAAAAGAAAGCAAAGCCTTACAACAGTCTAAACTCTTTGTGAGTACCAAAATCTCAGTGCAAGGTGAGTGTTTCCTGCCATGTATGCCTATCGAGAATAGCAGGCTTTGCTTTGCTGTAGTATGACCCTATTGAGTGAATATGAAAAATCCAATACCGAAATCTAATTCCAAGTGTTCTTATTTACTAATTAGCTAGTATACTGTATATCTTGATGATGGATCAAGGATGTAATTTGCTTGGATCTGCCAATGGGAGCGATCAAACGATAGACTAAGCCTCCTGTGCGCACAGTTTAAAATTAGAATGAATGTGCAAGGATAATTAGCAGATTATTTCTTTACCTTTACCCCGCCATGCCACCCATGTTCCTATTCCCTAATATTTCTTTATAGTTAGTCTTTCTCTTCTATGAATATCCCTAATTTGTAAAAAGCCCAAAACTCTAAGTCAACCATTCTAAACCAGGGTTCCTCCAGAGGTTTCTAGGGGTTCCTTGAGCTCGTTGACCTTTCATTTGATGGTACTTGCATAGTTTCGGGACCAAGAGCAAAGCAAGAAAAAAAGTTATCTTTTAGTTGTCTGTAAGGGTTACATTATTATTACTTACCATCAATGTAAGGGGTTGATAAATGAGTTTTAGTAAGGGTTCCTTCGAGACCTGAACATTAGTTTAGGAGTTCTTCTGGGCTAAAAGGGTTGAGAATCGCTGCTTTAAGTTATCATATATTAAAATCACATTATGTTATAATCAAAGCAACCCAAACTGGGCACATTCTTCTGACCAACCTAAATGGATGTTTTGCAGGGTTGATATCATTATGTCTAAATACCTTTTTTTTTATATATAATTCATGAAAAATCATTTTATGGTGTTTTCATGAAAACAATATATATAGACCTGTGGATGCTAGAGAGCATGCAAAATGCTTTAAGTTCTAAGAGTGTCAACTTCAGGACAAATCATTTGTTTAATGATCCAGAGTACAATGAACACAGCTTTAAAATTAATCTCTTGTTTTTTAAAAATTACTAACAAATAGGGTCTGTACCATCATAAAAACCCTATCGGTCTCTTCTGTCATAAATGTTTCCGCCAGCTTCCCCCAGCTGTAATGTACACTGAGCCAAGCATGTGCAACTTAGCATGTATTTATGGTACCATTTGTGCCATAATGATGTGATGTCATAGCATAATCCCCTGGGTGTCTGTTTATTTAAAAAAAAGAAAAAGACATAGCTTAATTCCATTTTATGCAGCCTACAAGCATATAAGAGCCCCAAATAAAGCTAATTCCCAGGCTAAACAAACATTGCTTTATGTGTATTCTTACTTCAATATTGGCATGTTTTGTGTATTTCTTCTAAATCTGTGTGGCTACCAATGATTTGTTACCAAAATACTAGCTGCTGCAATCACCACATAAGTGTGTTTATCACAAAATCTAAATCTAAATAAATAGTGATGCGCTGCTGCGTGCAAATATCAATAATATAAATCACTATTATCCACTTCAAGACTGAGCCTATTTTTGACACTTTTTGTTTACAAGTTAAAATCAGTATTTTTTGATAGAAAACTACTTAGAACCCCCAAACATTATATATATTTTTTTAGCAAAGACTCTGGAAAATAAAATGGCGGTCATTGCAATATTTTTTGTCACGCGGTATTTGCGCAGCGGTCTTTCAAACGCCATTTTTTTTGCAAAATTATAAAAAATCACATTTCACTGCATTTAAAAAAAACTAAACAGTAAAGTTAGCCCATTTTTTTTTTTTTGTATATTGTGAAAGATGATGTCACGCCAAGTAAATAGATACCCTACATGTTGCGTTTTAAAATTGCTCACACCCGTGAAATGGCGACAAACTACGGTCAATAAAAATCTCCATAGGCGTCGCTTTAAAAATTTTTAACGGTTACCAGTTTAGAGTTAGAGTGTAGCTCTTTTTTTTAAATTATTGCGATACCTCACATGTGTGGTTTGTACAGCGATTTAATTCACAGCGCGACATATACACTTTCCTTCGTGCGCGAACTCACGCGACGGGGCGGCTAAAAAATTTTTTTTTTCCTATTTATTTTATTTTTTTTTTACATTTTAACACAGGTTTTAAAAAAAATAATAAAATCTGATCACTTTTATTGCTGTCATAAGCAATGTAAACATCCCTTGTGACAGCAATATGCAGTGGCAGGTACTCTTTATTGAGGGATCGGGTCTAAAAGACCCTAGACCCCTCCACTACACTTCCATGTATTTAAAACGCCGAAAACTGCATTTTTGAATACTGTCACTTTTTGAATCTGCCGCCTTTAGCAGCCGAGTAACCCGGATGTGATGCCATGGACGCCGCCTCGGGGTTACATCATCGGAGAACCGATCAAAGTTACCTCCAGCTTAGATCCGGACTCCATCCAGCCAGCGGACGCGCCGGCTGGTTGCTCAGGTCTCCCGTCCCCCCGGCAGAGCCGCGGAAGGCAGCAGGAGGGGGGGGGGAATTCCCATCCCACTCGCGGGGGTAACAATCGAGCTGCTCCCGTGCCGCATCAGTCATTACTGCCGGAAAGCCGACCACCGGCTCTAAACAACAGTACCGGGATGATGCCTCTAGCTACAACCACTTAAAGTCAGCCGATGTAGGCCTACGTCAGTTTGCGTTAAGTGGTTATAGATAGCGCTAAACTAATCTTCTTACCCATTAATCCAAATAATTGTGAAAATACTACAATAGACAAAGATGAAAAACAATTCAATCTTCAAAAGTGTCAAAATCAGTTCCAAAAGATGCATCGATCACTTTTTTTAAACTCTGTGTTTTCACAACATAATCTTCCCACTAGTGAATGAACCCAGAATCCCGGTGCTCTAAAGCATCTATAAATTAATATGCACCACTTCACACGTAATAAAGATGGACCCTCACCTTCATAAGATGACCTAAAAGTTATATTAGGTCAATGCGTGCTTCCCCCACTCCCAGGGGATAATATAATGGCCTGTTAATTATCCTCTGTCCTCCTCTTTCATCCGCTAGTCACAAAGGTGACTATCTCTTTAAGACTCCACTGTGCCAATGCTACCAGTAGCTCTGTGGGGTGAACTCAAAGCCACAAAGAAGCCACAATAGTGTAGTATTCTATATTCACCATAAGACTTATTTAAATTGCACTTACGTGTTAAGGGGAGGGGTCCCCAGAAAAGTAATAGAGGGGAATTCTTGCAATTGGGAGAATAATTCTGGTGACCTGGGGGTCCCCAAGGAATTCCTTTAATTTTCAGGGATTTCCTCTCACCTCCTGTTTGGCTATGGTACAGGAAGTGTAGGGAAATCTCCGTAATGGGACACAGATGGCGAAATATTTATTTTTACAGGGGTTATAACCCTCCCTTGCTCTACCCAAAATGAAAAAATTGCCTATAATTCTACTTTAATGTTATGAGGGGAGCTCCTCTTTAGTGTCTATAGTCTTAGCAAAACTTAACTTTAACTTGTTATCTACTAAGTTGTCTCTCGAAACAGAATCACCTAGTTCTTAGTAATGCACGGCAATAAAACAATGCAAAAGAGGAATTCTTTTCACTACCCTATTAAACTATGTACACGATAAGACTTGCATCTGTTTGTACAGCAAGAAGCAATTTTAAGGTTATTGACTATGCACAATATTCTCAGGCCTGGCCAATAAAAGTTACATACGTCCTTGTAAAATAAACCCACTTATATTGCCAAGCCCTGTTTTTTCAGCGGTCTGGCAGTTTGGCACCATCTCACCAAAACAGAGCAGAAAATGGTTACAGGCCTACTACATATCCTTTATTCTGAAAGGTACATAGTGGATTCTGTTCTTGTTTCCAGGGTTCTTGCCACGACTCAGTAACAGAACTGTTTATACTCAGTTATATTTTGTATACTGTTGAACATGATCCAGGTTAGCCCAGATCTCGCCGACATATTACTAAGGGAAACCAGTAATACCATAGTGTTCAGGAAATGATGAGTAATTAATTGTTTTGTCAATAATAAAGGAGAACCATTTGCTGTACTTCTAAGAATAAATCATGAGTTATGGAGTGTATTTACTGTTATACAGTGTAAGTACAGCAGAAGTAGGGTATAGGTCAAATAAATCCTTTGGCAATAATGTACTGCACCAAACCGTAAAGTTAAAAAGCTACCTCTGTAGTGCTAAGACCATCCTTTTAAAATCAACTGGGGTTTTAAATTAAAAGAGAATTTCCCACTGGTTGAACAAAAAAAAAAAAAAAACATCTGTACCTAGCTTTAGAGAAGCCAGCTCCTGGTAACTGAGTGTGACCTAAGCTGAACAGCAACATGTAGATACGTGAATGTCAACAGTCTGGCTACAAGCTCACCTTTAAGCGGTAATAATCTCAAAAACAATCAATTGTTATGTTGCAGCTTACCAATTCATAGAGTCCATTCACATTAGCGCAACTTGTCAGGCGACTTGTCAGCCTGACAAGTCGCGGTATGTCGCGGTCCATTGAGTAGTACAGGACCCATTCTAATAGGAGTGACACAAGTCGCTCCGACTTAGAAAAAGGGTCCTGTACTACTTTGGGGTGACCTCGGAGCGACTTGCATAGACTTCCATTATGTGAAGTCTCTGCAAGTCACGCCGAAGTCGCGGTGCACAGCGGTGCACACGACTTCACAGGTCCCCCCCGAAGTCGTGTCGCCTCAATGTGAATGGGCTCTAAGATGTGATGGCTGCCTTTGTTTCCTTTTTCAGGCTTTTTTTCTTCTACAGGTGCATCTCATAAAATTAGAATATAATCACAAGTTAATTTATTTCAGTAATTCAATTCAAAAAGTGAAACTCCTTTATTTTATATAGATGTTTTACACATAGAGTGATATACTGTATTTCAAGCATTTTTTCTTTTAATTTTGATGATTGTGGCTTACAGCTAGTGAAAACCCAGTATTCAGTATCTCAGAAAATTAGAATATTACATAAGACTTTTTAATACAGAAATGTTGACTTACTGAAAAGATATGTCCATGTACAGTATAGTATACACTCAATACTTAATCGGGCTCCTTTTGCATGAATTACTGCATCAATGCGGCGTGGCATGGAGGCGATCAGCCTGTGGCACTGCTGAGGTGTTATGGAAGCCCAGGTTGCTTTGATAGCAGCCTTCAACTTGTCTGCATTATTTGGTCTGGTTACTATCATCTTCCCTTTGACACCACCCCACAGATTCTCTATGGGGTTTAGGTCAGGCGGGTTTGCTGGCCAATCAACAGAGTGATACCATGATCATTAAACCAGGTAAAACACAGTGGACCAACACCAGCAGATGACATGGCTCCCCAAATCATCACGCACTGTGGAAAATTTTGAATTTAATTTAGAAGTCAAGGTCCGAGAGTCTGGATGAAGAGCAGAGAGGCACAGAATTCAAGTTGCATGAGGTTCAGTGTGAAGTTTCCACAGTCAGTGAGGATTTGGGAGTCATGTCATCTGCTGGTGTTGGTCCACTGTGTTTTCTCAAATCTAAAGTCAGTGCAACCCTCTACCAGGTAATTTGAGAGCACTTCATGCTTCCCTCTGCTGACCAGCTTTATGGAGATGCTGATTTCATTTTCCAGCAGGACGTGGCACCTGCCCACACTGCCAAAGTACCAATACCTGGTTTAATGATCATGGTATCACTGTGCTTTATTGGCAAGCAAACTTGTCTGACTTAAACCCCATAGAGAATCTGGGGGGGTATTGTCAAGAGGAAGATGAGAGACACCAGGCCCAACAATGCAACTTTTTGATGATGTTTGGGAAAAAGGAGAGGTTGGAAACGGCACTACCTTGTATTATAGATGTGCCAACTTTTTGATGATATTCTTTATGAGATGAACCTGCATTTTCATCTGGTGATCCAACCAGTAAGTCTGTTGTTTCTCAACAGAACCAGATCTCTTACAGTTAAGAGGGATAAGACAGATCATTTATCACTGGCATCGTTGCCTAAAATTATCAGCTTTTATTTATTTATGTAAAATCTTTATCCCAAAGGGAACAAAACTGTTTTCAAAAACGGAATATAAAGTATTTGCTGGAGTTTGTCTTCAATATGTTACTGTTTTTTACTGCTAGTACATATAACACTCCCCTCCCTTCAGACTGAAAATGCTGCTGTCAAAAGGTGTCCCCTGTGCTCCTTCATCCAGAGTTGGGGGCACTCTATTACAGGAGGTGTGTTACTGGCCAGATCGTCAGGTGAAAATAGAGGGAAGAAAGCCTAAAAAAAGAAAACTAGTAAATGGTACGCTGCAATATAATACATTGTTGGTTTTGGATTTAATAATACCACTTTAAATAATAGCAAGGGAATCGTAATAGAAGCATTATATTCAATTAAAGGTTCCAGCTAACATCATGTTCTGTTCAAAAAATACAACATTGCCAGAACTGCTACTTGGTGATATATGATGTTATTTTTGTACCTAATAGTTATAAAACCTCTCACTACACAGGGGAAGTAAGTCACTGAATGGCAATATATGACATACTGCCTGATCATGGCTATCAGAAGACACACAAGCAAACACAAAAACCTGAATCCTACAGGAAAGTGAACCTTAATGTTTTATAAGGTAAATCAAATGATAATAAGTGTGATTATTTTGGGCAGGAGGCTTTCTGAACCCAGATTACCTTAGAGAGGTCGGGAAACTGCTTGTCCAGCTCCCCCGATCCCTCCTGTGTGTAAGTCACCCTGTGTCTAATAGGGGCATAGGGTGACCGAGAAGACCAGTGGGTCTGCACTAACCAAACTCACTGTACAACTACATCGGACTCAGAATTTCGTGTTACCCCGGTTATCCTGGGTTCTATATGTGTTATTTATGTTAAAAGAATGAAGGGGCTTTTTCACTTTCGACAGTAATATTTATGAACAACATCACTCAGAAAATATGATAAGATAAATTGGTTTGACCTTTTCAGGCTGCTTGTAGGAGTTTATCTCGTAGACCATTGCTAGATAGTTTGAGGTGGGTGGGTTTTTTTTTTTATTTTTAAGTGCATATATCCCATTGTTCTATTGTTTCTGTCTGCCTTGGGATCAACCTATTTTGGGATGTATAAGTGTATGTGGATTAGCTGCAAGATGGGAGGGGGGGGGGATTTCTCCAGCAGCCCTTCCTAAAGACTGTCTACTGTTGGAAAGTTTATGATACCTATGTGTCATGTTACTGAATGTAGTTTACCCCGCCCTGTGTCATTATGCGAAGAAGGGGGGATTGTCCCCTGAGTGTATATCTCTTTGTGCCTGTGTTTGAATAAATAATCTTACCACCCTACACTGATGTCTCGACAAGTGGCTGGGTGGGCTAAGGGATCTTGGATTGTGCTGGTATCAGGCAAGGGAAGCTTAAACGACAGACATACTCTTCTTGAGTAAGGGGGTCCATCACAGTAAGGTAATTGAAAAGGCAAAACAGAAACTATGCATTTAAAAATTAAAGTGGTATTAAACCCAAAAGCAAACATGTATTATCTTTCAGCTTACCAATTCATAGATGTAGTTTCTTGGGGGGATGGAATATTCTTGGAGTCGGTCCTCAGCCCCCTTTCACACCACAACCCCCTTTTACAGAACAGCCCCCCTTTATATCAGTGTCCACAGTACCCCATTACATCACAGTTCCCCTTTCAAAGCAGTCCTACAGTGTCCTCAGTTCCCCTTCACATCACAGCCCCCCTTTACATTAAAAGTGCAGTGCCTTTCAGTGCACCCTTTACATTAATGTAATGGGAACTGCACTGTAAAGGAGGCACTGTGATATAAAGGGGCACTGTAATGATTACAGCGCCCTTTTACAGTAAAGTCCTCTTTATATCACAGTGCCCCTTTATATTACAGTGCCTCTGCCATCACAGTGCCCCTTGCAGTCATGCCTCCCCCTCCTCATTATTATCATACTGCCCTATTCCAATTTTTGCCTCCCCTACACAGACCTTTTGCAGGGCAAAGGCAATTATCAGCCTGTGTGTCCTGCGCATCTCTTGGCCTGCCGCCGATGTCATCCTATTTTAGCAGAGCAGGGAGCAGGAGGAGCTGGATATCTGGATGAAGGGCGGGAGCTGCCCAACCTATCATGTTAAGAAGCGCTTGTTCATATGAAAAGACTCCGCTCTCTGTGCAGATCTCCAGCTGAAAGGGAGAAGACACACAGGCTAAGTGGTACAGCCACAGAGCAGGAGGTCAGCAGCGACTGTGGCCTGCGATAGCCCTGTCCAGTCCATGGTTGCTGCTCACATCCTGCTGTGCGGGCCGGTCATCAACAGGCCACGGACCTTGTTGGGGACTCCTGAGGTAAGGTATTCCAAAAAAGGTTTGCAAACTAGGTGCAGAGAATGTGCAGCTTTTAACCAGTGTCATAACATCCGAGTTTATATAAAGATAATATGTTATTTTGGATATATTGTGGATACACTTTATATATACTTTATATATATATTATATATATATATATATATATATATATATATATACATATATATATATATATATGGATAGATAATACAATTCTTATTGTAATTTTTTCACATTGTAATTTCTCATTTTTAAATCCTCATACTCTGTCCCCCAAGGCTGTTTAAAAATGTAATATAAAAGTTATGACAACTCAGAAAGTTAGAATAAATTCTGTCTCAATCTATTATACAGCCAAGCTAAGAACATGAATTCAATAAGTAAAAATGATTGAAAAAAATGCCCGCTGATCTGCTTCTAGATTATAGGCATTTATTGCTCGTTTCTTTGTAGAAAATTCAGCAGTGAACATGGAACATTGCGAAATTTCTCATTTGCTGATATGGAAAAAGATGCAAAAGACAAGAACAGAAAATTAATTTTTAGAAAAGAATATAAATGGTATCCTAGTACTCTGTATATTTTTTACATTCCTACATAAAGGATCAGACTGTCTAGAGAGCACGGTTATGCCAAAAAAAAGGGCATGGAGAAGCACATTAGTGGTCATTTTCAATGGCGATGAATCCTACAAGTGTACTGTTTAAGTCCTAAGGCCAGTTTTATGGCTTTCCTTTCTGGGTCACAGGTGGAACTAACAACAATTGAAAGAACTTCCTAGATTTTCCTTACCTCATGTAAGGAGATCCACAAAAGATTGTTGATAAAGCCAAGTTTGAGAAGCCATAGTCGGCAATACAATTTGCATAATCATACAAAGTAAGTTTACTGAAATTGTAGTGACAGATATAACTTTTACACCCTTTCTCAATCTTTTTTCAGTCATGTTTTACTTTATTCTTCTAGTAATACCCTTCAAGTCCTATAATGACAAAGCTTACGCACCCTTCTAAGCCAGAAAAACAGAAACGAGATAGGACTATGGCTTGCTATGACTAATAGGCTCCATTACCATTAAATGATGTGGTTCTGTAGTCCACAGAGCTAGCTGAGAACAATGTAATTCATAACAGTCAGTAAACACAGAAAACACAGGAAGTTATCAGCTTAAGAAGTTTCTGGAAAATCAACTGGTATTTATTTTAACATATATACCAATCACTTTTAATGGTATGTTTAAAGCCAAACTCCTGCTTTCTGTCACTTTAAAATAGTTAATTTGGACCAAGCTGGTCCAAACAAACTATTACCTTTATAACCAGATGCGCCTGCTGGGTGCATTGTATAAAATGTATGTAGCATCAGCCACATGCAACATACAGCGCTGAGTTCTGGGAGTGGCACTAACAGGGGGGAGTATCTGTTTATAAGATAATAGTTCATTTGGACCAGCCAGAACTATTTTAAAGTGACAGAAAGCAGGAGTTGGGCTTTAACCAGATAAGAAAAGTAAACCTTATGTGAAATCAACATTAAGGCAGGACTCCAGACTTAGAAGAAAGCTGTTCACTTGCACAGTTAAGTCATTGTAACCCATGGCAACACTTGCCACTTTGTTAACACTAAGCACTTAGGACATAAATTCTGTTAGAGAACACTGCTTTCTCCTGGTGTTCAGCATTTCTGAGCCAGTACCACTGAGCATTTACCGGTCTCCACTAACTCAGTAGTTCCGTCACCTCACTCAAAGTGACAATGTCCTGTAGGTTACAATTGGACACAGAAAATGCACTTCTCCATAACTCCATGCTGGTTCTCCTTCCTGAGGCTCCTCTACATCTCTCTCTCTCCTGTGACCCCAGGCTAGGTCCATAGGTACTCTGTGCCTCAAGGTCAGTCCCAGTATGTGGGGAATCAGCCACTAGCAAAGGGGCCAAGCATACTGCCCCTTCACTCCCAGAATAACCATCACCTTTGCCTTGGGTGGTTGGCGACACTAATACAGTAGTCATTAGCAGCGGCAACCTAGCTTCCTCTGGACAGGGTTTTGTTCATTAGATCTCTGTACTATATCTTCTCTAACCTCTTCAGGTCCCTTGTTGTTGTAAGCCCTGTTCTTTTGATACACCATGCATGCACCCTTTTGGAAACTTTAGACAAGGCAGATGAGATGAACAAATAAAGATCTATAACTGAAGTAGTAACAAGCAACAGTTCTCAAAGACATCTTCCACACACTTTCCTATGGAAACCTCTCTAGCACCCAATGAAGTGACCATCTACCCTAGGTCGATGGATTTACCCATAAGAAGGCAAAAGTCCATAAGAGACAGTAATTCCCCAAAGGCCATAATTAACCCATTAAAGTCCTGCATAGGTCCATGTACATCCAGACCTCTTGGAACCCCGACTGGGTTCAAACAAAGAGGGCAAACCAGCAGCATAATAGCTAAATATTGACAGCAGGTCTGAAACTCCTATACAGCACTAATGAGCCCTTATTCATACGGGACCTGCAGGGGAGTGGTAACTTTCTCAGAAGAGCAGGAAAACATGGCCAAAACATGGCCAGCAGTATTAACTCTTCCTTCTCAGACACTACCAGTTCAACAGGTCAACCTGAGGACACAGTGTAACATTTATACATTTCAACAATTTGCAAAATAGTTGACCAGGTTTACCCCAGAGCATAAACACAGCAAAAGAAAACTGTCGACCCTTTAGAACCTTCTTGGTTGCACCTGATTACACATACACTTTAAGGACTCAAGCACATGGGTGACTGGGATGATGCAATGTAAAATTCAAGTTTATTTCCCTGCCTGGGAGCAGGTAAGTACTCCCCAATGTTATATTGTATGGCCCCAAGAGCCAGTGTGCATGAAACCTAATGAAAGCTTGAGCTTGTTAGGTAACCTATTAGGCCTGGGTCACAACCCAATTTTAATTCACTCATATGTCAGAAAAGGCTGATCCATCACATTACATCTTACACTCCAAGAGCATCATTTATTAAAAATAATAATGATAATATTAAAAATAAAATAACTGTGTAAAGCAGGTTTATTCACTATTTGTATCTCCGGAGGTTAGCAGTGGCAAAGAAAAAAAAAAAAAAGATAGCCCTGACACTGCTGATAATGGCAGAAATAATCTGTCAGTATTTCCAGAATATAAAAGCTCATACTTAGCATATTTACTGAGTAACTTTGGGATTAACATGACATACCAGTGAGGCAGGACACACAACATTCAAGTCCTTTCTTTTGAAATGGCTATGGTATATCTATAGTACAACACATTACAAAACACTAATAAGGAACACAAAATGAGTTTGGACAGCCTACGGTGAGAATGCTTCATGTATTTTATTTTAGATGACACAGGTGTCGAGTTTAGATAGTTTAAAGTATCATGGAAAGAAGACGCAGAACTGGTAATTCAGCTGTGTAACATAAACAATACTGTTGATATGGGTGGCTGTCAGATCCGCTCTGATAAGGGCATCTTGTACTACATTGACCTTCACGCTTCCTTAAACTTGAAGCATGTACTTTCGGACTGCTTATGACATTTTATGAGAGAACAGATGAGCAGAAAAAGAAAACTGACAAAAAGAAAAATATGTTTCCTATATATACAACAAAAATGGCAAAAACAGACCACACATAGGGATAAAAAAGAGTTTTCTTTACTAACCATCCTGTGGTCGGTCTGAAAACTGATTCCCCTCCTATTGTTGTCAGACTTTTATCTTTTTGTTTCGTTTTTCAGCATTCTATTTTAGCTATTTTTCTCTCATTCTATTTTCAAGTTAAATGGATTTCATTGACAGTCCTAAAAGTGCTGAATGTCCCCAGTTTTATACAAAGGAAGGTTTGCTGCCAATAGTGACCAGTCGCATTCCTTTCTCATTTTGCCAAAGAATCAAAGATAAAACTTGATTAGTCACTTTTAGGCAACAAGTCCACTTTTGTTCCCCCAATTTCTTTTCTCCAGTGTTGTCCAAAAAAAAGGTCATCAAATCCAGGCCAGTCACAGAAAGGCTTTGTTATGTTTGTGAATGTGTAGAAAAGTGGCACCAACTGTTCATTCACAAGGCATGGCGCCAGGAGATCTGGCAGAATTTGTAGGAAAGGTTCAGCTATACAGTATGGAGCACATTGTTTGGTACAGTGGCATCACTACAAGATCTGTCCATGGGTGGAGCCATTTAGGGCTCATTCAGACAGGCACTGGCACGAATCCTGCGCGTAGCAACCATTTTTTTTCCCACATCTGCATCTGCCCTGAGCTACGTGCAAGCAGCCTATAGAAGTGGATGCAGGACCCAGCTGTGTATCCAAATTTGACAGGTGTGCAGGAGCTGGTGCAAAAACCCCAACCCACACTGTCTGAATTCAGGTCCATGCACCAGTTACTGCATGCCTGTCATATTAAGGTACACTAAAGCCTCGTAAACATGATCAGATTTTTAGACAAAATTTTCGTCTGTTTTTTGTTGCATGCTAGTCTTATATGGAAAGTTAAGAGGTTACTTTCATGCGAAAAATCTTGTAGGACAGAATTCAACTTCAGAAGTGATGTCATGTGTTGAATTGTTTTGTATGTATTCTTTTTTTTCTGAGCATGTGTAATCTTGCTCTTATGATTTTTTTCAGACGGAAATTGTACTATTTTTTTAGCCTGCACATCCAGTTTTTGTCGTACGAAAAATTTGTAATCAGCTGTTGAATAAACTATACCAGGGGTGTCAAAACTATGGCCCTCCAGCTGTTCAAGAACAACAATTCCCATGAGGCATTGTAAATCTCTGACTTTCACAGACATAACTAGACATGGTGGGAATTGTAGTTCCTGAACAGCTGGAGGGCCATTGTTTGGACATAGCTGCACTATACTAATGATCAGAAAATCGGTAGATCGTTCGTCGGATGAAATTTTGCCTCCCATTTTTTTATCGTGTGTACGGTCCTTTACACTCAGTTTTTGAAGGAACTCAGCAGGTAGGTTGTACAAAACATCTTTGAGAACTAACCACAGATCTTCTGTGTATGTAGGCTGCTTCAAATCCTTCTGTCTCTTTAATCACAGACAGACTCCATGATGGTTTGATCAGGGCTCTGTGGGAGCCAAACCATCACTTCCAAGACTCCTTGCTCTTATTTACAACTAAAGATAGTTCTTAATGACATTGTATGTTTGGGGTTGTTGTCCTGCTGCAGAATAAATTTAGGGCCAATCACATGCCCCCCTGATGGTATAGCATGATGAGTCTGCAAGCAACAGTGAAGCATAGTGGAGGTTCCTTGAAAGTTTAGGGCTTCATTTCTGCAAATGGTGTTGGAGATTTGGTCAAGATCAATAATGTCCTCAATGCTAAGAAATACAGAAAATGTGTGTTCAGTCTTTAATAAGAGTTGTTGCACTTGCATAACGTATAAACATGCATCTTCAGCTAAAAGGATCTTGCATGCTTTTGCAAAGGTTTTTCTAAAGAAAGCTCTTTAACAATCTGCCATCTAATGTATATGTTTAGCCTAATTTTTTTTAATTAGATGTATATTCCCAACTTGTTGCTACTATTATAAACCTCAAGAGGACAGTTGCTCGCTATATGACTAATGACTGTTATAGGACAATATCAATAGAATAATTATAGTTATTTGTATATCCCTTGTTAAATCCTATGCTTATTTCATGCTTCCGGTGCCTCTGTGACAAACCTAATTTATTCCAATTTAAATAGATGTAAACCTAAATAAATGACATTTAAGCTCAGGGAACACCTAGATAGCCTGGGAAAAGTAAATATCAGCCCAAGTTGACTACAGCCTTGCAGCAACAATCTCCAAATTTAGGTAAGGCTATACACAGCTCAAACGTTAGTCAATTTCTGTAATTTGGAGAAAATTTAAGCCATGGCATGACAAACTTCACCTGATAAATCAAAGGTGCCATATGGAAAAAAAAGTTGGCCAAACAGTGACTACAGCCAGTCAACTTCAGTCACTGATCAAGTGTTCCAACATCTGCAAGTGTCGACTGTCATAATACAATGGTAAGCAGCAAGAGATTCCTCCATCCACATTGTTTAGTGTGCATGAGGTAATCTATGGCTTTCTCTCATTCAACCCAAGGAGAGGAACTGTTCTCATTCAAATGCGGCTTTATGCACTGACCTCCTTAGGCCCAGTCCCAATCTGTCCAAACAATATGCTCGCCTGCTGATTTGGCACCATCCACATGCAGCTTAAGGCACAGAAGTTAAATCCAGTTTCACATCAGCTATCTGCAGTGCAGAACATGTTTTTTCAGTGTTTTGAAGCATAAAAAGGCAGTTGGGTTGATTTACTAAAATGGGAGAGTGCAAAAACTGGTGCACCTCTGCATAGAAACCAATCATCTTCCAGGTTTTATTGTCAAAGCTTAAATGACCAAGCTAAAGTTAAAAGTCGATTAGGTACCATGCACAGCTGCATCAGATTTTGCACTCTCCAGTTTTAGCAAATCAACCCCAGTGACTTTCCTAAGCCCTGTCTCTGCAAAGTACTAACATTGACTAGGGGAACATGGAAGAAAAAGGGAGGATCTAGCTAGAACAGAGCTAAGTAACCCTAAACAGTACGAGAAACAGAGGGAGAAACCAAATCATATAAGTAAACTAGTTATAGTGTCTCTAAACTGCCATGAGATGATAGCATGCTACAGAACAACAATATCTGATGCAGTCCAATACAACATGGAAGAAAGTACATATAAGTAGGACAGAACAGGAATTTATATGTGTGTTATATATGGCTTGTTTTAGTTTGCTAAAGAAGTGTGTATCATAAATAGTTGCTATTTTGATAATAAAATACTAGTAATCACCTTTTTTGTTATCCTTTGTTACATCTCATTGCTGCTGACCCACCAGACATATTGCAGCCATTTCCTGTCCACATGCATTTCACCTGCATGGCATTTCTTGGGTTGGGTTTACTGGTGATGAACAGTGGAAAAAGCCTGCGTAATCTTGAAATGGTCATTTGTAGTCTTTCAAAAGCCTTTTTGACAGGGTGACAACCCAGAAGCACAGCAGAGAGGCAGAGAGTTGTCACATTCTTACAGGAAGTGCCCAAACAATGACCTTCATGAAAGGATCACCAGGTATTATTTTATTTTTTATTAATATGAAAGTTGCAGAATTTAAAATATTAAAAATTAATTTTGATGTTACATTAACATTAAAGCTTCTAAGAGTTTTTAGTACATGTACTTGTGAAATGTTTCACAAGTAATAAACAGTATAAGAGGAATTTAAAGGCCTCCATTGTGAAACAAAACCTTTATGTGATTATTTTTTATTATTATTTTATTCCAGCAGTTACTCAGTGAATACGTGCATTTTCACTGCCCAAAAATGGTATGTGGCACACAGATCAGGGAACGGCTGAAACCCGCAAAACCTAATCACAGAGCTGTGTTGCTTTGTGACAAATTCCCATT
Organism: Pelophylax lessonae; assembly: GCF_965119305.1. Classification (NCBI taxonomy): domain Eukaryota; kingdom Metazoa; phylum Chordata; class Amphibia; order Anura; family Ranidae; genus Pelophylax; species Pelophylax lessonae. The sequence continues at coordinate 150,143,428 of NC_138770.1, read as the reverse complement.
AAAGAACTTTGCAGCTGCTACGTAGACAAAGCTCACTGTTGATAAAAGATTGAATTCCTGGACACTTAAAAAGGTGTGATTTTTTTATTTTTTTTGTCAGATGTTGTATTCTTTGAGGATGTGTTTCTATCCAAGCTGGAGGCTGTGAATAAAGAGAAGTTCTTTTGTAGCAAAAGTATTTAAAGGCAATGCTGATCTAGTAAGATAATAAAATTCTCCTTGGTGAATAGACCATCTGTGGGCTTTGTTCATTCCACCTACTACAAATAGTATTATGTGCATCTACTATTTTATTTCACCTTACAGAATCTAAAAGTAGAATTAAGCATTTTGGACAGTCAAACAGATTGTCCATTGCATCAAAAATAAAATTGTAGGGAATTTTTATGTTGATTATTGTTATATACAAGCCCTCCATTGGCTTCATAACAATTTTTTTCCTTAAAGAATCCTGGGCTACCTCATCGGTATATACAGGTTATACAGTGGTAACTGAAATAAAGTGGAACATATACACTGTATTGTCAAAAGTATTGGTGGAGGGGGGATTATGGTGTGGGGTTGTTTTCCAGGGGTTGGGCTTGGCCCCTTAGTTCTAGTGAAGGGAACTCTTAAGGCATCAGCATACCAAGACATTTTTGGCAATTTCATGCTCCCAACTTTCTGGGAACAGTTTGGGGATGGCCCCTTCCTGCTCGAATATGACTGCGCACCAGTGCACAAACAAGGTTCATAAAGACATAGATGAGCGAGTTTGAGGTGAAGGAACTTGACTGGCCTGAACAGAGTCCTGACTGCAACCCAATAGAAAACGTTTGGGATAAATTAGGGTGGAGACTGTGAGCCAGGCCTTCTTGTCCAACATCAGTGCCTGACCTTACAACTGCGCATCTGGAAGAATGGTAAAACGTTCCCATAGACACACTCCTAAACCTTGTGGACAGCCTTACCAGAAGAGTTGAAGCTGTTATAGCTGCAAAGGGTGGGCCAACTTAATATTGAACCCTACGGACTAAGACTGGAATGCCATTAAGGTTTATGTGCGTGTGCAGGCGTCCCAATACTTTTAGCAGTATAGTGTATATATATAGTATATATAAAGCCAAACTCCCTGCATACAACTAAAAACATAGGGCAGTATTTTACCTGCCAAAGGATTTGAAGAGATTTACACAGCCCTGCCACACAGCAGAGCCAGGCAGATTTCTCTGTTACACTTATAGACTTTAGAAGGAATACAGTGGTATCCTCTCTCTACAGTGGTGTCCAGCCCCCAACCTGCTAACTGGACAGTGAAAGAGAAGCAAAAGGCCATAAGGTCATCTACCTGCTCACTCTACTCTATCCACCTATCATCATGTTCCTTCTCACCACATTTGCATTCAGTTTATCTGATTAATAGCTTGTTTGCACTTGCGTTTTATGGAGGGGGGAGGTTAAAAAAAACGCAGCTGAGCCACATATTTACAGCAATCCAACTGCTCCCCTTATGCTGCAAATGCAGCGGAGGGGGGAGACCATCTGCAAGGCAAAAATGAGCTCGGCTGTCACAGTACTGCCCACTGAACATGACCCATTCAACTAAATAAGGGCTCCCTGCATCTGTGTGGAATGCACTCATTTGTGGCATGCTAGTGCAGGATTCAAGGGGTAGAACTCTCTGAAGAGTGACCTGAAATACAGATCGTTCCTGAGAGAGCAACGCTAGTGTAAAAAATACATTGCACAATTTTATATGAATACATAACTGCAATCGTTTTTTGTTTTGTTTTTTATATGCCTGGAGTTCCACATATGGAAACATATTAGTTATGCATTACAGAATACAATATATTTTTCCTTTAAAAAGTGTATTGTTACTAGGGATGATCTAACTTTTCTAAAGTTAGGTTCGACCAGAACACCAGAACTTCCAGAAAGTTCGGCCCAGATTTCAGAACCCCATTAAAATCAATGGGACCCAAACTTCGGTAATCAAAAAAACCCATTTTGAAGCCCTAAAACCCAATAAATGCCCCTAAAAAGTGCCTAGGGTTCTGGGTCATGCCCCAGAGACTATTAATCACACAAAAAAAGTTCTTAAAAATTGTCATTTTTGATAGAGAGCCAATTATTGAAAAAAATATTGGAGAAAAAAAAGAGATTTCTTTGGATTTAGTGTCTGGGGGGTCTAAAAGGTGTACTTTTAGCTCTGTAGCATGTCCAGAACCAGAAAAAAAAAGTTTGTTTGTATTAGAATTGCAATAGAACAGGATAGTGGCTCCGCTATTTTCACACCTTGCCGGTTTAGTAGCAGGCGTTTTTTTGGGCATTTTTTGGGGGTCTTTGGAGGCAGGTATAACATCTGTACTTCTGTGCAGGGGTATATATACACACACACATGTATGTATATATACACATACACATATATAGGTGTGAAAGTAGCAGAAACCTATGCTTGCGCTAATGAAATAATTAACACCCATATGGCTTCTCTGCTATAACACCTATATATGTGTATGTGTATAAATACATATAAGTGTGTGTTTGCAGCAGGCGTTTTTTTTGGGCATTTTTTGGGGGTCTTTGGAGGCAGGCAAAACATCTGAAATTCTGTATAGGGGTATATATACACACACACTTATATGTATTTATACACATACACATATATAGGTGTTATAGCAGAGAAGCCATATGGGTGTTAATTATTTCATTAGCGCAAGCATAGGTTTCTGCTACATTCACACTTATATATGTGTATATATACATACATGTGTGTGTCTATATATACCCCTACATAGAAGTTCAGATGTCATGCCTGACTCCAAACATGTCCTCAAAAAAGCCCTATAAACGCCTGCAACAAAAAGCAGGGTGACAGGGGCGAAGCCACTATCCGGTTCTATAAGTGTTCTAAGAGAAACTTCTCTATAGCGGTCACCCTGACATGGAAGGGTTTTGTCACCCTGCCATAGCAGTCAGAGTCAGTTAACCCTACACTACACTACACTACGGTCCCCTTACACTTAACACTTTCCCTACAGAAACTAGATTATTGAATCTAACTATAGTGGAAAATAGTACCCTAACTACACTAGATATACACTAGATATCCCTTTCCTCACACTAATAATTGCTAAATGACACTTTGAGAGCAGAAGTAACAGAACTGCTTCCACTCTCTTCCACAGCCCTGTATTAAAATGGTAGAGATTTGGCGGGGCTATCTTATATACTTGGGGACGTATTCACTAATGATTGTCCTCTGGACCCTCTAGTCACTCCAATCACATTCCTAGCATTCTCCTGCCCCCTCAATTGGCTTTTACTGATGGTTCTGGTCCAATCACTGGCTTTTAAAGCCCAGTTCCTGTCCCATTGCATTTTGGTCGGTTCTGGTTGCCGAATTCCGAACTTTTTCAGAAAAAAGTTTGGAATTCGGCCGAACCTCGAACAGTCAATGTTCGGGTCGAACCAATGGTCGGACCGAACCGTTCTATCATCCCTAATTGTTACAAGAAATATTTGGAAACTATATATATATATATATATATATATATATATATATATATATAAAAGAATTATAGCAAAAATCCGTTTCTGAATTGTTGATTCAACTATTACCAATTTTTAATAAACCTGGATGTTTGAAGTCTTAATTTACTAACAAAACTGAGTATATTGTGCTCCTAGGACATCTAAACTGTTCCATCTCAACAACTAAGAGTACTCAATAATAAGTAAATAACAGTTAATAAATAAGTACTTAATACTAAATATTTTAAAAAATGTCCACATGGTTGCAGCAATAGAATAGTGAGAACAGTGAAAATTTGGAGAGGACAATGGCATGTGTAGACAATTAATGAATGGCTAATGATGATGAATACAGTAACTTGGAGTTGTGGGATACACACACACATATTATATATATATATATATATATATATATATATATATAAAAAAAAATATATATATATATATATATATATATATATATATATATATATATATATATATATATATATAAACAAGGACATCTCTAAAGGAAACCTCCTCCTGAGACAAAACTCATCATGTGTTTGTAGGTCTGGCTGTCTGCTGTAGCATTGGTTCCTTGAACCTTATTGCCCCCAACAGCCTTTCCCCCCTGTTTTTCTTTCCAAAACAAGTCAATGTGATCGCAAAATCAGCTTGAAGCAAATTGAGACAGCTCAGAACAAATCAGAAGCAGTACAGTGTAATTTCTTGAGCAATTTTAATACAAATTAAACAACTCAGAGGTCATTGCAACACACAATCAATATTTCTCTTGACCTTTGAGTCTAATGCCTAAGTGGTGTAGTGGTGTAGTGGTGTAGTGATGTAGTGATGTGGTGGTGTAGTGATGTAGTGGTGTAGTGATGTAGTGGTAGGCAGCACAGTGGTGTAGTGGTTAGCACTTTTGCCTAGCAGCAAAAGGGTCGCCGGTTTGAATCCAAACCACGAAACTACCTGCCTGGAGTTTGCATATTCTCCCTGATTGGGTTTCCTCCCACACTCCAAAGACATGCTGGTAGGTTAATTGGATCCAGTCTAAATTGGCCCTACTATGTGTATGCATGAATGTAAGCTAGGGACCTTGGATTGCAAGCTCCTTGATGGTAGGGACTGATGTGATTGTACAATGTATATGTAAAGAGCTGCGTAAACTGACAGCTCTATATAAGTACCTGAACTAGATAAGATATCCCAAGAGCACATCTCCAAGACAAGATGACTGCTCATAATGGAGAAAGCAGTATGATGCTTAAATACCCTAGCTATATTAGACTTATTTTAAAAATAAGACATAATAGCATTTTAAAGTGGAACCCTGTGAAGTTTCCGATATTATAGTGATAGGAGTGCTATTATTTATCACACTTAATACTTATTCACAGGGTAATTCCATAAAACATCCCAACTGGATGACCCCAGACAGGAAGGTAACTATATTTAACTGTGAATCTTAAATTATTGTTTTGTCCTATTCCAAGTTTTTGCTATATTGGTACTTATGTCTTAATAGGTATAAACTGCAACCAACTGACTATTGCTGGCAACAAAGAGGGCTGAACCAAACTGCACAACATGGAAGCCTACATGAAGTCCTCGTCTGCTCACGTACATCACTCTAGAAGTATCAAACAGCAGTTGTTATTGTTAATCATCTGTAAGGCAGCATGAGCATGTTCACTCTATTTAAATCCCTGTTCGAAGCTTCAACTTTGTGCTAGCTACATTTTTTGCAAGTTCCTCCTTGCTATCTGCCAATATTCTAAAGAACAGATGCACTGGGTCTGTGGCAAATATAGACAAATAGCTCTTAAACTGCCAAAAAAATAATTATGTAGCACCAGACCCCAGTATTTGTGACAATTAAAGACTCAGTTGAAGAAATGGTAAATATAGAAACGGCAAGTCTTTTGTACAAAAATGCGATCACAAAAGTTCACATTCATAGTGCAACAGCAATTCTGAAAAACACTGCGGCAAAAAGAGAAAAAGTTGAAGAAGATCCTTGGGAGTCTTTAAAGGTAAGAGTGTTCACAAATAACTTCCAGAGCTGCAAATGGATGTTATTAACCCATGCACTTTATCATACATGGAAGAAAAAAATGTAGAAGACTGAGTGATTTCATATCGTATAGGGAATGTTTTTAAGAGGGTAAAAATAGAAAAGCAGGTGTTAGGCCAATTAATGGAGAAAAGAGAAATTCAGAGTTATAGGTTTTAAACAGAATAAAATAAACAAAGTACAACTAGAAAAAGGTTTGTATTTCAATTCTTCATATAGGTAACCAAGGGCTTTCAAGGCATGATGAAACTGAAAGTCCCAGCATGCATTTGCAAGCAAAAGCTGGAAGGATGGCATTTTGAGCTTTATCATTTAGATGTTTACACAGACTTAGTGGGGAATAGTGGCCAGTCTATTACAGACCCCTTGAACTCAGCTCAGCATGCAAGCAAGACCTCACTGCACTTGCCATGGGAATGGTGACCAGCAACATGCCTACTACATACTAGTACCATGTTATGGAGTATTACAATAGATAGGCTTTAAACATATAAAACAAAGTGATCAGTCCAAGCGTTGAGTTGCAGTACAATGCTACCACAGTCTGGTTTGGGTCTGGAAAAAGAGAAACACTCACTGGGCCGGTGCTGGGAAATATGATTCTTTTTATGTGTCCCTTATGCTGGCAGTGTTTATGAATGGATAGAAAGGTGTTTTAGGGTTGGGTTAAAGAGGTACATTGTTTATGGATTGGGACTTATGTAGGTTTGTAGAAACATGTTATCACCTACCTCGTGGAAGGCTTCCATAATGCATTCAGATGTTTTTCTCAGAGATTGTCTTATTATTATTCTGAAAAAACTTTGTGCATTAGTACTTCTTGGACCTTTAAGAAGGGGGCACACTCCAAAAGCTTGTCCTGAAAAATTAGATGTTAGTGGAAATAAAAAACAAATCATGGGCAGTACTCAGTTGTTTCTGTTACAAGTGAATTAATACTGCTACAATCACCTCAAGCACTTCCCATTTAGAGACAACCTTCTTCTAGTAATGTAGCCCTAAAGCTAAAACTACAAGCAAGGTGTTTTAGAACCCAGCAAAAATTGCTGTAGTCACCCTGACTCTTTTACAGTCTTCTGTGGGTCATAAGTAAAGGGCAAAAGGCCTTTCAGACCAGGGTCCTCTGATGAGAGTACACTTGGGAATAGGTGTGCCACCTGGGAGTGTGCCCAGTTTGGCAGAGCTATAGAAGGCACATTTGGAGAAACTGGTATACTAAAGGGGACACCTTGATTATACTCAGTGAAGGAAGCTGAATGCTGTGGACTTAGTATACTTGAAATAAGTGGTCCAAACTCTGTGGTGCTCCCAAGGAGAGAAGATGAAAAGGGAAGAGGGTTTACAAAATGATGTGCTGGTGTTCTGCCAGATGTAATTCTCCCAAAAGACAACTCCAGAATGTTTATCCCTGTATATGGTGTTCCATGCTGAAGAATTCTGTTAGTATGTCAATGTGATGTCAGATGTAATAGAAATATTGCATAGCACAAGGTAGGTACCTTTCTAGGATAATACTGTAGGTAATTTTTTTTTTGCTCCGCTGTAATCATTGGGTCATGTATTGATTTCTCTGAGCTGTTCTGAGTTTCTCACAGGCTGCAGGTTTGATTGCTTCCCCCTGCATTCTGGAGGTTTCCAGGAACATAGAGGGTTGGGAGAGTCAAATGGGCAGCTTGAATATTTATTGTGCTGCAGCCAATCCCTGGAAAGGTGTACCTGGTAGGTGGCTGGGGGAACATAAATAGTCTGGGGTCTGGAGCAGCCCTATTCTTGTCCCGCTGGTGAAGTTTCAGCCTCAGGAGCTGCTGCCTCTTTGAGGCAGTTCTGCTGTAGTCTGCTAATGTTCACTGGGGGAGGGGCCAAATCCTAATTATCTTTGCAGTGAACTAAGCAGTTTTTCACCTAAGGATCAGGTCTGGAGAACTCAGGCATTGTGAGCACTGACGTGAGCTCAGGTTCCTAGTGACTGTGTGCTGTTCTGCTTTTGAGGTGCCGTCGGTAGCTCTCTCTAAGACTGCCCTTATAAGGTCTCAGTTCTGGTCTTCCCTTTTGTTTCTGGTTTAAAGACTATTCAAAAAAGTTTCAACTAGTGAAGTTTGTTCTCCTGTTGCAAGTCAGCATTTTTAGAGTATCCCATACTACCCTAAATTAATTATTGGAGCCAAAGTTAACGTACTGTTGTCTGTGTGATTAGCCTCTGCACTGTTTGAGGAAAAAACTGTTAAAATCAACAGCTTCTATGAGGGGAAGTTCTACACTTGCAAAATTACAGTTAAGTTCAGAAAATATATTTATGTGTGGACATTTCTTTTTTCTCAAATATCAAAACCTCCAGTCAAGAATGTAGTGAGCAGGCCTGCTGCCAGGAGTGTGACACAATATGGCAGGGGGTTCCATCTACAGCAGGTGGGTAGCTTTCCTACCAAAGAAAAAGCGGGGACTTGTACAGTTTGGTGCCAACATCTAGCTCTTTTTGAGCCTCTTACTTGCTTGCTGCCATAAGAGAGCTGTATGAATAAGGCAATTTTGGCCATCATTTATCTATGTATTTGTTCTAAGACCACACAATAGTTAGAGTTGCTATGTTACCAATAACTAGTAGTATTAGGGGCCTATCTAATTATACACGTAGTACAAAGATATAGGTTACATTTATAGCTGCCCTCTGCAGCTGCTTGTCCTTTTTTTTTTTGCTCCCCCCACCACTCTATTGGCCTACAAGAACAAGAAGCAGAAGCTCCGTGTAAGCTCCAGGATGTGACCCTTTTTAATAAGGTAAGCGGACATTCACTGCTCCTTTAGTAAATTAAAGTAATTTTAATTATGTGAATATTTGGTAGCTAATTTCTTTTGAAAACGTTTAAGAGGCGTCTCATTATAATCAGCACAATCTGATCACAGAAGTCAGTGCAAGCATACCTGAGCAAAACACATCATACAAAAATCACTTACAAAGTTATTTTAAAAATATCAAATGTATTAGCAAGATGGAGTCCTTATACCCAGGACATTTCGCAATCGCTGTGGAAAATTATTTTCCTTCCTGACTTACTTTCATGTTTTTGTGGTGATCTCAGTTTTAGCTATTTGTGGAGATACACTAAATTTTGATGCCGAGGTGTGGTAGTTTATCTGAAACGTTTTTTACACCACTTTGATGTATGTTCCGTATGAAACTACTGATGTGGTATCAGAAGTGAACAAGGTGCAAAAAGAGAGCATTTCAAGACAAAGCACGGCGTCTGCTATTCTAAGATCAGCAAGAATGCTAAAAATAGACATTATAGTAACTAAAATTAGCAACGGAACCAAGAAATCAACAATGTATACAGACTGGTATCATGTTTTGTTGTAGCAAGATAACTGGAAAAAATAGTTGTATAAGAACAAAAGAATATGTTCCATTTAAACCCAAAATATTTCCAACATTTTTTATTTATTTTAAATTCAACAATGGTTCAAATTGAAGTTGGTGTTCATATTGGAAAGTGTTTTTTACAGCCTCCAGGACAGTTAGTAACACTTTCGGTGTGTCAGATGCCTGACACATTAGTTATGCAGGGGCCAGTGGTAGAAACCACGACTCAAAGAGGGGGACCAGGCATCCAACATACCCAGAAGTGGGTCAGAAGTAAGAATTTTGCCATAAGCGGTAGCTCTTGAAAAAAGTGAAATGAGGTCGCACCGCCCTGCCAGAGAGTAAGTATTAGGACTTGCAGATTTCCTTTAAAAAAAGCAATGAGCAGAGAGATACATACAGTACATAGACATTGATGGCCCCCTTTAAAACATTAGCTGCTTGGTTGTCATACCTATCTGCTGGCTTTCCATTGTAGTGAGCCAAAACAAGAACCTTGGGAATTCTGACGTTTGCCCTAACATTCCATCTGCCTATGGATATGGAGCAATAAGATTTTATTTTTTTTTTTTATATTTCTTTATTGATAGTTTTCCACATACAAAATTTAATACAAACCATTTCATCTTAAAATTTATTTTTATCAAATATCCACCCTACCCTTCCTCCCTCCCTCCCTCATCGTTTCCCTGTCCCATCCCATTTTCCTGAATCATTATATAATCCCTTGTTTCTTTAAATTCTTGCCATTTCTCCCATATCTCTACCCTATCCTCGTATTCCTCTTCTCCCCAGTTTCTTAATAATTCTAATTTTCTCGTTTTTTCTACTCGTAAAAAACACTCTTTACACGATGGGGGTTCTTTTTTTTGCCAGTTTAAGGGGATTAAACTTTTTGCCGAGTTTAACAGATGAGGGATTAATGTTTTTTTATATTGTTTTACCGACAGCTTTGTCCCATGGAACTAACATATCCATGGGTCTTCAATAATATCTATATTAGTATTTTTTTTAATTAGGATTAATACTTCCCTCCAGTATTTTTTAATTTTCGGGCAATCCCACCAAATGTGTGTTATTGTACCAGTTACCGTACATCCCCTCCAACAGTATTTCAAACTCTCCAGTTGGTATCTCCCCACTTTATCTGGGGTATTATACCATCTGGAGATAAGTTTGTAGTTCATTTCTGCCGTACTTCATTTGACTGTACTATTATACAGTTAGCACATGCATGATTTATTTCCTTTATAGTCCATTAAATACTTAACATGGTCTGCATACAAGTACTTTAACGGATTAATGCATACTACCAAACTGGACTCTTAGAAGAACAAATGCCCTAAAAGTGCAATCTTCTGTTAAATGAGTCTGTGCTTTGACCATGCATGTAACAGGGCAGTAGGTTCCCTTAAAACTGAATTTCAGGTATGTTTTTTTTTTTATTTTATTTTTTTGCATAGTTACATTGGTCCAGCTTGGAATAATGCAAGTATACATATTTCATACAGTACTGTCTACAGGTACAGAAGAGTACTGTTCCCATAGACAGCAGAAGCCATACAGTACTGTCTAGGGTAGAGAAGAAGTCATACTGTATTGCCTATGGGTACAGCAGAGGCCAAACGGTAATTTCTATGGGTACAGAAGAGTACTGTTCTGGTACAGCAGAGATTGTTTGATACTTTAAACACCTGTGTGTGTGTATGTGTGCCACCAAATTTCAAGGGATCCCCTTGGCAAAGTTGGAAGGACGAAACGCATTTGGACGTGGCTGTATTTCAACCAGAAGTGATGTCAGCAGCTCACCAAAAATGATGCTATCGGAAGTGACATATCAGGTTGCTGGTAAGAGGTGGTGATTACGGGTGAAAGCTCCTGGTGTGTGTGCACTTTTGCTTGTGAGTAGTTTTCAGCTTTTAATAAAGTTTAATAGTTTGTAATACTTACCACTATTGGAGACTTTTTCTTTCTATATCCTGTCTGTGGGAGTCATTTACATGGAATAAAGGTGGAGTACAAGAATGGAGGTGTCATCTACCTTGTGGCAGAGCCTGATGTGTGGAGAAAGACCTCTCGTACAGCCTTGGTTCAAGAGCCACTGGTGTTGTGACAGTGGCCGCAAGAGGGTGGTGAGGTAAGAGTGCCTGCAAGATCTTTCGTTGGTTGCAGAAGTGTGCGGCAGATGTGTCACCTGAGCTGGGCTAGATGGCTGAAGCAGTGAATGGCAACAGGAATAGCAGATGCAGTCACACAGCAGATGTAGGACCACCATCACCAGGCACTATGCAGAGCAGGACAGATCGATAACTGGATGCAGGGTCAGACAAGCCAGGTTAGCAATAAAGGATAAGCATAAACAGCAGGTAGAGAATGGTCAAGATGAAGGCAGAGGTTGGCAACAGGATATCAGGCAGATGGAAGATTTAACAAAGTCTTTAGGGCAAGCTGTGGTCAAGATAGATGGAGAGCAAGCGTGGTCAGGATAAGCCAAGTCAAACACAGGAATCAAGCACAGATCACAGGAACAGGTATACGGCTAAAGCTGCAGATCAGACAGCACTGCACTAGTGCCGCTGCTGCCCTTAAATAGGCCATTTGGTGGCAGCATCAATGGCTAACAGGCACGCGTATTTCAGAGGTTTAGATATCTTTGTACATAGTGTGCAACTTTTTTGGTCAGTTCCAGTTTTTTGGGAGAGGTGGAGCACTGAAGCACTTGGTGTCACACACAAGAAGATTGGTGATGTTTGTATTTCACTTTATTGGACTTATAAGGACTTTTTTTTTTATATTTTGTGGTATCATCCAATTGAGCACTTGGTGGAATTGTTTATCAGAATTTTGAATATATGGTTACATTCAATGTTTTTTTTTTTCTGCACATAATTTTTATTCACAGCACTACAAATTATTTTTTCTGAAAACTTTCCGGCCTGCTGTAAAAAATACCCAGAGGTTTTTTTCAACGTTTCTCTTTTTTTTATTTGCATGGACAGATGGGTGAACGGTAGAAACTAAGGCAATTAAAATTGAAGTAAGAAAGAAATGAATACAATACTGTATATGTTAATAGAGATTAAAATTATGTAGAAAATGTAAATGTAAAGTGTTTAAGTAATAAATAATCCCAACACCCAATGCACAGAAGCTAATTACATAAATATATATGTGTAAATTCAAAAAACACATTGTTGCATCACTTGCCATGTTGTTGAGGGCAACCAGCTGTGTTTTCTCTGAGGCTGAGAAGGAGCTTACTACAATCAGGACTTTATCGCAAATATATTTTCGACTAGCTACATTTTTCAGAAGTCTCCGTGGATTTTCTTTTCAATAATTTTTATTGAATTTTTGCAAGAAAGTTTAACATTCAATACGTCAAGATACATAACAGCTGGAACATTGAACAATTCACAGTTTCATGTCAGAAGAAATTTCACAGAACACTGCAGAGAGGATCATACAATACTATAACCTCGGTAGGGAAATTAACATTACACAACTTTGGTAAGGAAAATAAGTGCACTTAGGAGGCGGTACAAGCAACGTGCAAAAGGATAATGGGGTAACGATACTGGTTTTCAAAGGACTGAAGTAAAGTATTTACTACTTGTCCAGGAGGACCAACGGTGAGTAAACTTGGCCCCTTGGGCCATAGACATAGCATGTGCTTTCTCCATAGAGAATTGAGTGTTAACCAGGCGGACGACTTCCAGGTGAGAAGGAGAATCAGGTTGTTTCCAATGTCTCGCTATAGTGGATCTGGCTGCTATCAGTATATGAGTATACACTATGCGCATGTCCAGAGGGATGTCATCTATACCTAAAGAGAGGAATACCTGTGACCGTAGAAAGGATCTTGAACACCCTTTTCCAGAAGCCCATAAGGCTTTTGCAGGACCAGAATATGTGGTAGATAGTACCGACGCGGGCGCAGCGCCGCCAGCACAAGGGGTCAGATTGCTTGTAGAATTTGGACAGGCAATATGGTATTAGGTACCATCTAGTTAGGATTTTTTGGCATTGTTCCCAGTGCGTCACGCACCTGGAAGCCCTGTATGTGCTGCGTATAGCAGTTTGCCATTGGGTGGTGGAGAAGGAGGTGCGTAGATAGATCCTCTTCCCATTTGGTCATATGGGATTTTTTATGGAATGACAATTTGTTGTGAAGATGATTGTAGAACAGGGAAATGCCTTTAGTCTTAGTGAGGGGGGATGTTAGGTATTGCCATATAGAGGATGGAAGGCGGGTTGGAGGAGGGGGATGTTTTGATAGAAAACTGGATATTGAATTGTACGGAAATCTGGCTGCCTCTGGTAGGTCAAATTTGGTCTGAAGCTGAGTGAAGCTTTTTAGGACAGCGTGTGAATAAAGTTGGGACACGGCTTGGATACCGGCCGTAGTAAATTTGGAGATAGAGGTGAAAGGAAGGAGAACCTGAAGAGTTTGTAAGGGAAATTAAATTGGAGTGTTCGGGGTGTCTGAGTCAGGACTTGCAAGCAGAGTTCTCCATGCTTTCAACGTTGTTTGGGTGGTAATGGGGAGCAGAATTAGAGGTATGGGTTTCCAGAGGTCCGCTAGGAGCAGGAGGTGAAGGTCCGTGGATTTGGATAAGAGGGATTCTATTGTCACCCATGGTGGAGTGGGCGAGTGAGAGACCCACTGTCTGATGGGGGCAAGTTGAGCTGCTGTACAGTAATCGTGTAAGTCTGGGAGACCTAAGCCGCCTACGGACTTATGTCGGACCATATGGGAGTAGTTACATCTGGCTCGTTTTTTCTGCCACACTAGTGTACAAAGCAATTTGGTTAGTGTGTTTATGTAGGTTGTGGGGATTTGGACCGGGAGGGTACGGAAGACATACAATATCTTAGGTAAACGTATAATTTTGAAGGCTGCAATCCTACCTGCCCATGATAATTCAGTGCGGGCTATGGATTGTGTGTCAGTCGAGATGGTCGCTACAAGAGGCTGCATGTTGGACGATAGTAATTTAGACAAGGGATAAGTGAGCTTCAAGCCCAAGTAAGAGACGTCCTCTGACGTCCAGGTGTAGGGGAGAGTAGATTTCAGGTGCGAGACGGTTAATGGGTGAACCCCCCATCTCTGTGGATTTTAATATAGATGGTTTTGTAAACCAATTTGCAACAAACAAAAACCCTTTCCACCAGGCTTCCTTACATATTACAACAATGAACAAATTGTTAAAGTGGATTGTTAAAGTGGATGTAAACCTGATTCCTGAAATCTGTAGTGTTTACCCATCTCTCTTTAAAGTCCTGTGGCTTTCTCCTGCTCCTTCTTCTGTAATCAGCATGATAACTTCTGACAAGTTCTTCGTCAACTGAGATAAAACCAGGCAAAATTTTGTGTCGGGGAGGTTTCTATAAAATAGAAGAGCAGAAAGCTGGTCTATTCACAGCACAGCTTTTCGTGTTTCTGCCTATGTTGGAAGGGTGTGTGTCCTTTCCTCCAATCAGCTGTCTCACAGTGTATGGCCAAACTTCCCTCCCACGGGTGAATCAGGAAGAGGAAATTCTAACAGGAGGTGCACTTTCTAAACAGTCTAGAAAGCTGCAGACATGACATATACAAGTAAAACTTATGTAGGGAGATTTGTTTTATCTCTGTGTATCATCTGAGGCTGTTCACTTCACTGGGTATATGTGAGGGTTTACATCCACTTTAAGTGTAGAAGAATATAGCAAATGTGGGAACAACAAAATTTATAATAAAAGGTATACTGCACAGCCACTGAAATATCTAGTAAATATTTAAAATGAACAGACACACCAAGAGCAGTTTTGATAAAAAGCATAAAACAAAACATTACTGGACATCAAAATACATAAAGTTCCTTACACATAAAATTTACCATAAACATTACACAAAATACCATAACTTAAACATATACTCCTATTCCCAATATCCCAAAATATCAAATAATACTTAGCTCTGGTAGTTGAATGTCAACAACATACACTGGATAGCTGGTGGAACAGGACAATAAGAAATCCTGGTGGCATGCTTGGTCTTTCCACAGCTCCAAAAAACAGACTATTCCTCATGCTATAGACTCTTATTATAGTCCTCTATACCAGAGACCACCCACAGGATGTAATCATGCCTCTTGACCACTCACATTTCATTTTGTAAATGAGGTCAGCAACATATGGTTGCACTTCCCCCCACAACCACATTGGATATGCGGCAGCCATCTTTAAATACACAACATCAAAAGCTCACTAAACCACCTGTGGGTGAGAGATATTATTACATATGTATGGAAACATTTGTCATGGATCAGTTAAAATTATGCACAACTGATACAACAATACCCATAGATCTGACTTTTGCAAAACGGAAGTACCATTGGTCCCTATAGGATTCTGCATTGGTGCATTGTTATTTGGCCCAAACATACATGACTGTACACAGAAGTGTGTTTTTAGGCTGTGCTAGCCTGTTTGAATTGTGCACATTCTTCTCATCTACTTCCATAAATGTAAAAATTGCCAAAAGCCCTAGGAACTCAAAAGGGCAACAATGTCAACTATAAAGACAGAAAAATATTTGTGAGCACAGAAATATGCCGATGTGATTGAACCTAAAAATGTTTTTTTCACTTTTTTTTTTGTAAGTCAGGTAAATATAAAATGTCCCATATTAAAATCTTGTAGTCTATATTTGAGCCAGCAGGTGGAGGTTTCAGCTTCTTTTCACAAGTGTCTTTGCTACTCTGTTGAAAAAAATATTGTTGTATACAAAAATCAGTAGCTCAAGCTGAAACGTGAAACTTTTTCGTTTTGAGATGTGCATGAATAAAAAAAAAAAACCTGATCGTAAGCACCCCTGCCAGTGGTAAATGCCTGGTTTCAATACTCTTTACTGATACATTTGTAGGAGTGCTTATTCTATTGAAAAACAACAGGCTTACTGGCTGGATCACTACATGAAAATAAAGGGAAAAAAGCCTAAAAAAGAAAACTAATGCAGTCATCACATCTAGGAATTGGTAAGCTGCAATATAATAAATGTTTGCTTTTGGGTTTAATACCACTTTAAATGCAGGTATTTATACTGGTTGATTTTAAAACAGACACGTAATTATGTATTTATGATTACAGAGCTGCATTTGTTTGTGCCTCTTAGATCTGCCTAGAGTTTGGTTTAAAAAAAGTACAATGAAATACACATACATGCACTTTGATGCTATTACTGTAAGGCCCGCTTTTACACGAAGCAGATCCGTCCAAATGGAATCCTCCTGTTCAGCAGGCAATCTCTCCGCTGATCCCCACTGAGAAGGTAGATGACAGGTCCATGTCCGCCCCGCTAGGCAGAGCGGACAAGGTAAGAGCCCGCTGTCCTCTGTGGGGCAGTTGGATGGGAACGGACTGCATGTCTGTTTCCATCTGATTGTCATCCGATCCGACCCACTGGACAGATGGCGAACGTAGCACCATACGTCTGTTTTTATTGGATTTTGTCGGATCAGATGCCAGGCGGGTGTCAGTGGGCACATGTCTGCGGACAATAGGTGGCCCGATCAGGAGGTTGTATTTTAATAGAATGTTCTATCAGTGATACTTAAAAGATGCATTAATATTAATTTGTTTGCATTACATGGTTTTGGCTGATTCCACAGTAGATAAAATGGATTTTATACAGTTTACACCTTACTGTGTGATATCCGGTTTGAGCAGCAACAAAAGAGATAAAATATAAGTACCTATTTGCTATGCTAGGGAGCATTAAGCCTGTACAGAGTTTAATATAGCCAGAATGACAGCTGAAGAGGTGTCAGCATACATCGCTGATTGTTATCTCAGAAATGCCTTATTATATCATATCCAAAAGGCAGTTACCTCAGATAACAGAGTGCAAGGACTAGCCTTTGCTGGCATTCAATATTAGTCTTACGGCTTTAGATACAAACTAGTACTAAAGGCATCATTTTTTTTTTTTTTGGATTAAGGGAGGGTTATAACCTATCTGTTAATAGGGAAAACAGGGATTGGGGAGATTTCTCTTCACTTCCTGTCTAATAGGCAAAACAGGAAGTGAGAGGAAATCTCAAAGTGAAGGAATCCCTGGTTATCACCAGATCTAGTGCCACAATTCCCCTCTAATTTTCTTCTGGTGCTCACCCCAAATTTGGGATTTTTTTTCACTTTCTCACTGGGTGATAACAGTATACAATTAGAGAGGGTAAATCTCCTTAACGAGGGTACAGCCAGCAATAAAAACAAACAGGTTTTCTAATTCCTCTCCATGCTATCCTATACTAAAATAAATATATAAAGTTTTGCCTTTAGGTCTAATTTAAATACCAATAACCAGTCCTAAAATTACTTTTCTTTGACTTGGTCACATAACCCCCTGTTGCGTGCTATGACTCTTTGAAATGATCCCCAAAGACTTTTGTGTTACCCAAAAAATTTTTGTTTATGCTAAACACTAACTCTTGCAGATTGTGTGATCTCTGCAAAATTTTAAGCAGTCAAGTTACAAATTTAGGCAAATACTATTTATTGAAGTTTATAAGATATAGGAAGCAGAAGTAATACTGACAACTGGATAGTGTACAAAACGTTCAGTCTCGTAACAAGCTCACAAGCAGCAAGTAAAAGTGATCTCAAAACAGGTAAAACAAGTATAGTGGTAATATTAAGAGGATATCAATTGTACATAGGATAATAAGAAGAAGATGAACAGGAGAAAATCTAGACTTTTTTGAACCTCGATTTATACCACAACCAAGGATCCTAACGCTGATAACATTTTAATTGGCTCCCATCTCTATACGCCATTAAACCCCTATATTGGAAAAAGATATCGATGTCACATTTAACTTCAAAATTACAAAATAATGAAAGGATGGGCACAAATACCATATAGGTTTACTGGTAGTTCTAGTACTGACTGGAGAATTTCTTAAAAAAATAAAGTTATATTCGTAGCACTTACCCCAGCAGGGATCGGCGGATATGATGGGTTCTCTGTTTTGCCATGATTCCTTAAGCTGCTTGGACCCCATCAACCCACCTGTGTAACTTAAAAGTTAGTAGGCTACCACTCTATAATACTGCACAGAAAATAGGCCAAAAGCAACTGGATTGTAGACTGAAAGGATGTATTATGGCAAAGGCAGTTAAACAAAGCATGAGTACATAAAAAGACAATTGAACAGGTTTAAAGATGCTGCACTAGATAATGTGAACACTGAACCCAAGGGATGGTAATCATCTGAACTGTAGTGATGCTAAACCAAATTATAACTGGTGCAAAGTGGATTAAGAGTATCAGCATGAATTAACCCAAATGTAAAAGTCCTCGTGTGCACACTACTCCCATAACCCCAATAGCGGGTGGGTATATGAATTCCTAAGGGGTACCCCCTGGAGGTGGCTATACGGTACCTGGCGCCTAATTGTCAGTATTAGCCAGCTTTCACTGGGGCCCCTCTGTAACGTGGTGCACTTGAGGCTCTCCTTTTAGGAATGTGAAATGAATGGCTGATGGGCTGCTGAACCAGGATCATTGTCTAATACATTAACTGTGTCAGTGTTGGGATAAGCACAGATAATTAAGCTCACCGCTCCTCATACACAGGAATTCAGTTAAGATTACTTAGTGGTCTTTTGTCCCAGAAGTCTCAGTCTTCCTGAACAGATCCTCACAAGGGTAAGTCTTTCAGCTCTGGTCCTCTCTGGTTCTACCTTGCTATAGACGCTGGCGGCAATAGGTCCCTCCTGCTTCAGTTCAGCAAATGATCTCTCTGCAGCTCAGTCCTCAGGCTCTTTATGGACACAACAAAGACACTTGAGCTCTGCTCAGACTCAGCAAAGGCAACAGGTCTGCATTTTCTGGTCCCCGCACCACTCTGAGATGGCATCATGGTCTCTACACAGTCCCAGCCAAAGTTACACATCTGCACAGCTTGGCTTTCTTCCACAAAAGACCCCAGTCTCTCCAGAATTGCTCTGCAAAAGTTCTGTCTCCTCTGTTGTGCAGGGAATCCTTGGTAATAAAGTCTACAGCTCTATTGGCCTCTATTGACTTGTATTGTGCAGCGCCCCTTTAGGGACTACATTTACCAGAATCCTCAGAGTTTCTTCACAGCTCCCCTGGTGCTCTGATTGGCTCTGTGCCACTGATTGCCAGGAGGGAGGGAGGAAGAAGCGGGGGGATCACACAGCCTGCTCTGATACAGTGCAGCAATAGCAGGGAAGCTAGAGGAAAGAGGAACACAGCCTGTTTCTCCAGGCACTCTGTAATCACTCACAGCGCCAGGGTAGGGGGGACAGCCCACAGCCAGCAGCAGCAGCAATGAGAGGAGAGCTTGCACAGAAAACCACACAACCACTCTGTCACTGTTTATAGTGGAGGGAGGCAAGAGGGAGAATCCCCACACAGCCGGCGACAGCACCTGGCTACACACACACATATATAATATATATTTATATATATAAACAGTGGGTATAGAAAAGAATAACCCCACATTGCAATTTTAGTCTCATCTGACCACTTTAAACACACCTTGAAGATTCTAAAGCCACATGGAAAAGGTGTAATGAGCAGATGAGACTAAAATTGAACTATTTGGCCTCAACACCAAACAATATGGAAATCCAATACAGCTCACCATCAAAATAACACCATTCTTACAGTAAAGCATGGAGGTGGTAATATTCTGTTAGGAGGGTGTTTCTCTGCAGCAGGGACTGAAGCACTGGTCAGGATAGAAGAAATTTGGCACTGGTCAGGATAGAAGAAATTTGGATGGGGAAAAATACCATCAAATTCTTGAGGGACATCGTCTGCCCTCTGCCAGAAAGTTGTCAATGGGAAGAAGGTTTTGCCTTCCAACATGGCAATGACCCAAAGCACACAGCAAAATTGACCACACAGTGGTTGAAGGGGAAAAAGGGGAATGTCCTTGAATGGCCTAGTCAGAGCCCAGACTTAAACCCAATTGAAAATCTGTGGAATGACTACTGCGGTCACCTTAAAATTTAATTGAACATGAGCAGTCCTGCAACGAAGACTTGAAGACAACAGTCATCATCAAATGTAACTGAACATGAGCAGTTCTGCAAAGAAGAGTGGGCAAACATTGCAAAGTTTAGATGTGCAAAGTTAGTAGAGACATATCCCAACAGACTAAAGACTGTAATTAAAGTATAAGGTGGTTCATAAAAATACTAACATAAGGTGGGGGGGGGGGGTTAATCTGTTTCTTATTTTATTTTTTTCGGACATGTTGGTGTTATTTTTTTCACTTGGATGTTATAAGTTGCACTAGTAAATACAGCTGGATGAAACAAAAACTATGTTTGTCTTTATTTCAGGCTGCAAAGCAACAAAATGTGATTATTTTAAAGGGGGGTGATTCTTTTCTATAGCCCACTTTAAAGATATATATATACACACACATACACACACACACATACACAGTATATGGCTTATTTAAACAACTTTCACATTGCTGCTTCTTTTGAAAAAGAAATTATGAATAAGACCATGAAACACATACATAGGGATGTAGGATCCCTCCAGCAGTCATCTGCCATAGGGAATTGTGTTACTTGGGTTCAAGCAGAACTAGCCAGTAGAATCAGTGCTGTTACAGTGATTTATTTATCATATATCCAATATAGTAAGGACAAAGTGCAGTAAGTCATTGTAACCAATCACCAATCTTTCTTATAACAAGCTCCATGTTCATTCTTGGAACATGGCAACTATCATCTTTTGTTCCGAGAATGAGGATTATGCTTCAGGTGCACTATCACTTGCGCAAACAAAGAAATAATGGTCCAGTTGCCATCAAAGCTAGACCCAGTACACAAACATTACCTTATAAAACCGAGTCTTAAGACATGGAACATTTCAGGAAACAGGAAGGGATTAGTTCACGTTTATCATTATGGCAAACATTGCTCAAAAACTGAGAATTGTCATCTTTTCCTTTAGTTTACACAAGTGTTATCCATGTCAGATGCACTCAAATGCTTGCTGAATAAAATGTATTCAGTTCAAAGTATAGAGGCAAACTGATTTTATATTGAAAGAAGGAGCAGTGCAATAATTAGCTTTGTAAATAGCATCTGATTCTGTCTTGTTTAGGATCTACCTGAACTATACATAGTAAACATATGCTTCGATTGCTAAGGTAACATAAGCCAGAGCTCTCATCTATCTCTGATTTGGAGAGACAGGTGCTCTTTAATGGCCTTGAAACATTGCCTTCGGCAGTGTCATATCTGTTTCTCTGGTGAAATCTTGGATTCAACCTATTCTTTGGTGGTGGCACCCATTATTTTTCCACAGCACCCCTCCCCCCCATGACTATGGAGTGCACTGGGCTTTTTGTATTAAAGGTTATCTTTACAGGCACCCATCCTTGAAGTGTAACTCCACTTTCATAGAAAAATATAAATAGTAAATACAATTGCTACATAAGCCTTATTGTAATGATGTGAATGTAGCCATATAAGTGCACTAATATATTGGTATTAAAAATGACATTTTCTTTTCAATCTGCTGCACTGTCATTTTCTGTACAATTCAATAAAATATGGCAAACTGGATGTGTTCTGTACACAGATGGTGTACAGAACCTGCCCCAGAAATGTCATTTTGTGCTTGTGTGATTGGCTCACTGACTTCCCAGAAGTCAGCACTAAGTCACATTTTGGTGATTCTGGCATCCTCTGCAGCAAACATTTCCATTTTGGTGAGATATTTCCAAAGGGTTAATCAAATCTAAAAGGATTCAGACCCTGCCCCTTTCCTCTTTAGAACCCTGCAAGTGGGTAGCACAGTGGCTAAGTCGCACTAGTGTCATTGGTTGGAATCCTAACCATAGCACTACCTTCATGCAGTTTGCAGTATGTTCTCCCTGTGCCTGTGTGGGTTTCCTCCCACGTTCTGAGGATGTGCTGGTAGGTTAATTGGTTCCTGTCTAAATTGGCCCTAGTATGTGTATGACTGTGCATTAGGGACCTTAGATTGTAAACTACTTAAGGGCAGCGACTGATGTGAATGTACAATATATAAAAAGCAGCTGTTTAACCACTTGCCTACAGTGCACTTTAACCCCCTTCATGCTCAGGCCAATTTTCAGCTTTCAGCGCTCTCACACTTTGAATGACAATTGCACGGTCATGCTACACTGTACCCATATGAAATTTTTATCATTTTTTTTCACACAAATAGAGCTTTCTTTTGGTGGTATTTAATCACCTCTGGGTTTTTATTTCTTATAAAAAAAGAAAAAAGTCAGAAAATTTTGAGAAAAAAAGTTTTTCTTATTTTATGTAGTATGAGTAAATTTTGAAAATAAATAAATTTTTCTCCTTCACTGATGTGCGCTGATGAGGCAGGACTGATGGGCACCGATAGGCTGCACTGATGGGCACTGATGAGGTGACACTTATGGGCACTGATGAGGTGGCACTTATGGGCACTGATGAGGTGGCACTGATAGGCGGCACTGATGAGCACTGATAGGCGGCACTGATGAGCACTGAGAGGTGGCACTGCTGGGCACTGAGAGGGGGCACTGCTGGGCACTGAGAGGTGGCACTGATGGGCACTGAGAGGCGGCACTGAGGGGCGGCACTGATGAGCACTGAGAGGCGGCACTGATGGACACTGATGGGTGGCACTGATGGACACTGACGGGGGGCACTGATGAGCACTGATGGGTGGCACTGTTGAGCACTGATGGGCAGCACCATCAGTGCCCACACTCAGTGCCCATAGTGCTGCCTGTCAGTGCTCATCAGTGCCTAGAGGAGCAGGCACTGATGGGCACTGATTTTGGGCACTGATGGGGGCACTGATGGCGGGCACTGTGGGCACTGATGGTGGGCAGTTATGGCATTTTATTTCCCTCTTGTGTAATCAGGGCATGGTGATCAGTGCCCTGATTACATTTCCCTGTGTCCCCTATGAGGAGGAGCCGCTGATCGGCTCTCTTCGGCTCACACACTGACAGTGTAAGCTGAGGAGAGCCGAATAACGGCACTTCCTCATTTACATGTGACCGGCGGGGATTGGACACAGCCGATCACATGGGTAAAGAGTCATGTCATTGACTCTTTTCCGAGATCGGGATCACGCCATGTCCTAGCAACATGGCGCGGTCACAATCGCCGCTCCGCTCGCCACCGGGGGCGCGCGAGAGAGGCTGTTCTGGTGTGCCGTCATATGACGCCGTCCCAGGACAAAAGGTACACCGCTCTGCCGTCATTTGCACCTTGCTACGATATAAAGTAGTGAGTGTACAGCTTGTATAACGGTGTAAATTTGCTGTCCCCTCAAAATAACTCAACACACAGCCATTAATGTCTAAACCACTGGCAACAAAAGTGAGTACACCCCTAAGTGAAAATGTCCAAACTGGGCCCAATTAGCCATTTTGCCTCCCCGGTGTCATGTGACTCATTCATTTTAAAAGGTCTCAAGTGTGAATGAGCCGCAAGTGTGTTAAATTTGGTGTTATCGCTCTCACTCTCTCATACTGGTCACAGGAAGTTCAACATGGCACCCCATGGCAAAGAACTCTCTGAGGATCTGAAAAAAAAGAATTGTAGCTCTTCATAAAGATGGCCTAGGCTATAAGAAGATTACCAGAAGACCCTGAAACTGAGCTGCAGCACGGTGGCCAAGGCCATACAGCGGTTTAACAGGACAGGTTCCACTCAGAACAGGCTTTGCCATGGTTGACCAAAGGAGTTGAATGCACATGCTCAGTCTCATATCCAGAGGTTGTCTTTGAGAAATAGACATATGAGTGCTGCCAGAATTGCTGCAGAGGTTGAAGGGATGGGGGGGTCAGCCTGTCAGTGCTCAGACCATACGCCGCACACTGTATCAAATTGGTCTGCATGGCTGTCATCCCAGAAGGCAGCCTGTTCTAAAGATGATGCACAAGAAAGCTTGCAAACAGTTTGCTGAAGACAAGCAGACTAAGGACATGGATTACTGGAACCATGTACTGTGGTCTGATGAGACCAAGATAAACTTATTTGGTTTAGATGGTGTCAAGCATGTGTGGCGGCAACCAGGTGAGAAGTATGAAGACAAGTGTGTCTTGCCCACATTCAAGCATGGTGGTGGGAGTGTAATGGTCTGGGGTTGCATGAGTGCTGCCATCACTAGGGAGCTACAGTTCATTGAGGGAACCATGAATGCCAACATGTGCTGTGACACACTGAAGCAGAGCATGATCCCCTCCTTTTACAGACTGGGCCGCAGGGCAGTATTTCAACATACTAATGACCCCAAACACACCTCCAAGACAGCCACTGCCTTGCTAAAGAAGCTCAGGATAAAGGTGATGGACTGGCCAAGCATGTCCCCAGACCTAAACCCTATTGAGCATCTGTGGGGCATCCTCAAACAGAAGGTGGAGGAGCGCAAGGTCTCTAACAACCACCAGCTCAGTGATGTCATCATGGAGGAGTGGAAGAGGACTTCAGTGGCAACCTGTGAAGCTCTGGTGAACTCCATGCCCAAGAGGGTTAAGGCAGTGCTGGAAAATAATGGTGGGCACAATTTTGACACTTTGGGCCCAATTTGGACATTTTAACTTAGGGGTGTACTCATTTTTGTTATCAGCAGTTTAGACATTAATAGCTGTGTGTTGAGTTATTTTGAGGGGACAGCAAATTTACACTGTTATACAAGCGGTACACTCACTACTTTACATTGTAGCAAATTGGCATTTCTTCAGTGTTGTCACATGAAAAGATATAATAAATTATTAACAAAAATGTGAGGGGTGTACTCACTTTTGTGAGATGCTGTATGTCAAAATGCATAGGACAGAGCTAAGATGTATGTTGTATCATGCATACGTTATATGCTCACAGCCATTTTGGAATTGGGCTTTTTGAGGTTACCTGTGTATGCTGTACATGCCTGGTTTTACTGGAACATTGTAAGTGCAACATGTTTTAATAAATGTATTATTCCCATGGACTTTACCATGGGAATTGCTTGGTTTGTTTTTATGCCGGTTATTGTATGAGACTCACTCACTGTGGGACTAACAGGGATCCATGATATGCCTATTGAGGCTCTAGGAATGGAGGATCTTGTGGATTCTAATATTTAGCAAATGCGAGTTTGACCATTATTCAGTTATCATATTTTTCTGCTAAGCCCCCTACTGTTGCACAAGGGTGGTGTGCTTTCCTATTTGGGATCTTTGGATGGTCTTGAACTATTTCTGCTGATACTTCTATATTGAGAGTTTCGAAGACTTTTTTCCTATAAACTAACATCTAACTATATTGGCTTTGGGGACCTTTACATTTTTGTGATTATATATGTTCAGCTAATCCGTGATTTTGCCTTATTTTATTCATGCATATATATTTTTGTTTGTCACATTTTATGTTAGGTATACCTGTACAAAAAAATGTTTTTCTTTTTATTGCCAGAGTTGTATATGTAGCTTTTGACTGTTTAAGTGATTTTGTTGATTTTATTGTTAGCACCTGTAAATGCATGAACTATTTTCTCTTATAAATGAAGTATTGATTGTACTTTTCCTTTCTCAAACAAAACATGATTAGATGTGTCAGTGGAATATATTTTGGTTTTACAAAATTTGGTTTCCTTGTTTTAAAAAATTTGGTGCTAATAGGCTTCCGTCCTTTCCATCTCAGGGTGTTTGAAGCTATGCCATGGGAGAGATGAACACAGCTGTGTCTACAGAATATATTTTTTTTCTATAGAAAAGTATTCTAATGGTATATAGACACAGCTGTCTCTATGTTTTCTATGTGGCAGCAAACAAAATTCTAAAATTTCCAAATGGGGACAACTATTACTTCAAAAGCCTCTCTGTACAGTAGGGAACACTCTGGTTATACATATGGACAGGGTTTTAGTATCATATTTAGGTCACTTTTGTTCATTTAAAATGCCTATCCAAAAATATGTTCTAAAATAGCAATTATATTTGACTGGATAGTGAAAAATGCATGTAATACACTTGTAGGCAGGTGCAGTTTATCCTTTATTCAGTAGGTGGCGCTGATTGCTGTGTCCCTATGTAGATAGAGGATAGGAAGAACAATGTTCCTCTGTATATTCCATAAGTGTCACCAGGGGAGCAGTGATCCAATTGGACACTGCAACACCGTGTGGCCTCAGTGGCCATCGTTAGTGTGGGCCATGCTAATGAATAGCAGTGCCCCACTGTATTTGGCATGCAGATGCAAGTGGCTAGGGTAGGGAAAGGATCTATGTTTGTCAGGGACAGTGCAATAGTCTTAGGGAAAGGTTCCTATATCAAGAAGAGAGATATTATGGACACCACTGTCTACTCTGATCCCCCTTGGTCTCCAGCACTGCTTCATAGGACATGCACATCTCATGCCATCACTCTGCCTGTAAGCCACCCCTTCTTGCAGATGCTGCTTCAGTAATGTGGACTATGCCAGTGTGAAATCCTTGAAGCCGAAGATCTACTGATGTATCACTAGAATTACCGTACCTTCCACGATCAGCATTACTGTACCTGTACCATCAGTGTTACTGTATTTGGTACTGCAACAGTGTTTGGAAGTGTTCTGCCGCAGTTGCTACAGCCACATTACTAGTGCCAGCGATTGCTGATTGTTGCTCAACTTGTTAAAGGTAAGCAAACATTTTTTTTTAATAAACATGTTAGACTTATCTGCTCTGTAATCATTTTGCACAGATCAGCCCTGATCCTCCTCCGCTGGGGTCCCCCACCAGCAGTCCTTGCTCTACCTCTTTGGCAAGTGCCCCCATAGAAAGCTGCTTAGGGGCATTCATGCAGGCTTAATCCTCAGCCACGCTGCCTGCATCTATAGACACAGACAGCACAGCTCATCTCTGCTCTCTGTCACAGGATTTGATTGACAGTAGCAGTGGCCAATGGCTCCCACTGCTATTAATCTGCCCTGTAAGGAGGGAGAGAGCCGCTGCTCTTGAGCACAGTGCTGGATCAACATCAGTCTCAAGTAGGTATAAGGGGGACTGGGGGGAAGGTTTTTTTTTTAATTTAAATGCAGAGAAGGAATTAAGGTAAAAAAAACCTTTAGCCCTTACAATCACTTTAGCAAAATAATAACTGTTCAACCTTTCTCTGGACTGTGCTGTTCTTTTAACTTTGGTACCAACCTCCTGTCCTTGCCCGCACCCAGACAAAAGAACTCACCATTTTTGGTGTACATCTGTGTACATACAGTTTCTCACAAAAGTGAGTACACCCCTCACATTTTTGTAAATATTTTATTATATCTTTTTATGTGACAACACTGAAGAAATTACATTTTGCTATAATGTAAAGTAGTGAGTGTACAGCTTGTATAACAGTGTACATTTTCTGTCCTCTCCAAAATAACTCAACAAAAAATGTCCAAATTGGGCCCAAAGTGTCAATATTGTGTGTGGACACCATTATTTTCCAGCACTGCCTTAACCCTCTTGGGCATGGAGTTCACCAGAGCCTCACAAGTTGCCACTGGAGTCTTTTTCCACTCCTCCATGACCACATTACAAAGCTTGAGGATGTTGGAGACCTTGCGCTCCTCCACCTTCCGTTTGAGGATGCCCAAAATATGCTTAATAGGATTTAGGTCTGGAGATATGCTTGGCCAGCCAATCACCTTTATCCTCAGCTTCTTTAGCAAGGCAGTTGTTGTCTTGGAGGTGTGTTTGGTGTTGTTATCATGTTGGAATACTGCCTTGTGGCCCAGTCTCAGAAGAGAGGGGATCATGCTCTGCTTCAGTATGTCACAGTACATGTTGCCATTCAAGGTTTCCTCAATGAACTGTAGCTCCCCAATGCCAGAAGCACTCATGCAGCTCCCAGACCATGACACTCCCACCACCATGTTTGATTGTAGGCAGGACACATTTGTCTTTGCACTCCTCACCTGGTTGCGGCCACACATGATTGAAACCATCTGAACCAAAGTTTATCTCGGTCTCATCAAACCACAGGACATGGTTCAAGTAATCCATGTCCTTAGTCTGCTTGTCTTCAGCAGACTGTTTGCAGGCTTTCTTGTGTATCATCTTTAGAAGAGGCTTCCTTCTGGGACAACAGCCATGTAGACCAATTTGATTCAGTGTGCGGCATATGGTCTGAGCACTGACAGGCTGTAACTCCCACCCTTTCAGCCTCTGCAGCAATGCTGGCAGCACTCATACGTCTATTTCTCAAGGACAACCTCTGGATATGACGCTGAGCATGTGCATTCATCTGCTTTGGTCGACCATGGCGAGGCCTGTTCTGAATGAAACCTGTCCTGTTAAACCACGGTATGGACTTGGCCACCATGCTGCAGCTCAGTTTCAGGGTCTTTGCAATCTTCTTATAGCCTAGGCCATCTTTATTAAGAGCAACAATTCTTTTTTTCAGATCCATAGAGAGTTCTTTCCCATGAGGTGCCATGTTGAACTTCCAGTGAGCACTATGAGAGGGTGAGAGCGATAACACCAAATTTAACACACCTGCTCCCCATTCATGCCGGAGACCATGTAACACTAACAAGTCACATGACACCGGGGAGGGAAAATGTATAATTGGGCCCAATTTTGACATTTTCCTTTAGGGGTGTACTCACTTTTGTTGCCAGCGGTTTAGTCATTAATCGCTGTGTGTTGAGTTATTTTGAGGGGACAGGAAATTTTCACTGTTATACAAGCTGCACACTCATTACATTGTAGCAAAGTGTCATTTCTTCAGTGTTTTCACATGAAAAGATATAATAAAATATTTATGAAAATGTGCGGGGTGTACTCACTTTTGTGAGATACTGTAATTAGATACATTTCTCCTTCTCTACAAATCATAAAGGAATAATAAACCCAGGAACAAAAATTGAATATACTGTATACTGTGTTTGTATATATATATATATATATATATATATATATATATATATATATATATATATATATATGTTTTAAAGCTAAGAATATTTTCAGCAAGTACAGAAAATACCCATTGATTGCGCCAGAAATGCAGTGTCCTTGTCACTCCCTGTAGCTGACCAAAAAGCATAAAACTATATCATTTTCCTCCTTTAAATTACTAATCTCCCCAGAGGCGGCTCTAGACTTTTTGAGGCCTTAGGCGAAAATCATGTAGGAGGCCCCCCACGCACGATAAAAGAAATAAATAAGCAGGCGATATTAAAATGAACTGCATATTGTGGCAGCCGTGGTGATGGGGGGTGGGATGAGTGGCAGCAGTAGTGATGTGGGGGTGGGATAAGTGGCAGTGGTGGTGATGGCGGGTGGATTGAGTGGCAGCTGTGGTGATAGGGGGTGGATTGAGTGTCAGCTGTGGTGATGGGGGGGTGGGATGAGTGGCAGCGGTGGTGATGGGGGGTGGATTGAGTGGCAGCGGTGGTGATCAGGGGTGGATTGAGTGGCAGCTGTGGTGATGTGGGGGTGGGATGAGTGGCAGCGGTGGTAACGTGAGGGTGGGATGAGTGGCAGCGGTGGTGATGGGGGTGGGTGGGATGAGTGGCAGCTGTGGTGATGGGGGGTGGGATGAGTGGCAGTGGTGGTGATGTGGGGGTGGGATGAGTGGCAGCGGTGGTGATGGGGGGGGGGGTGGGATGAGTGGCAGTGGTGGTGATGTGGGGATGGGATGAGTGGCAGCTGTGGTGATGTGGGGGTGGGATCAGTGGCAGCGGTGGTGATGTGGGGGTGGGATCAGGGGCAGCGGTGGTGATGGGGGGTGGGATCAGTGGCAGCGGTGGTGATGGGGGGTGGGATCAGTGGCAGCGGTGGTGATGGGGGGTGGATTGAGTGGCAGTGGTGGTGATGCAGGGTGGGATCAGTGACACCGGTGGTGATGGGGGGTGGGATCAGTGGCAGCGGTGGTGATGGGGGGTGGGATCAGTGACACCGGTGGTGATGGGGGGTGGGATCAGTGGCAGCGGTGGTGATGGGGGGTGGGATCAGTGACACCGGTGGTGATGGGGGGTGGGATCAGTGGCAGCGGTGGTGATGGGGGCTGGATTGAGTGGCAGTGGTGGTGATGGGGGGTGGGATCAGTGGCAGCGGTGGTGATGGGGGGTGAGATGAGTGGCAGCGGTGGTGATGGGGGGTGGATTGAGTGGCAGCGGTGGTGATGGGGGGGTGGGATGAGTGGCAGCTGTGGTGATGGGGGGTGGGATCAGTGGCAGCTGTGGTGATGGGGGGTGGGATCAGTGGCAGCTGTGGTGATGTGGGGGTGGGATCAGTGGCAGCGGTGGTGATGGGGGGTGGGATCAGTGGCAGCGGTGGTGATGGGGGGTGGATTGAGTGGCAGCGGTGGTGATGGGGGGTGGATTGAGTGGCAGCGGTGGTGATGGGGGATGGATTGAGTGGTAGCGGTGGTGATGGGGGGTAGATTGAGTGGCAGCGGTGGTGATGGGGGGTGGATTGAGTGGCAGCGGTGGTGATGGGGGGTAGATTGAGTGGCAGCGGTGGTGATGGGGGGTGGATTGAGTGGCAGCGGTGGTGATGGGGGGTGGATTGAGTGGCAGCGGTGGTGATGGGGGGTGGATTGAGTGGCAGCGGTGGTGATGGGGGGTGGATTGAGTGGCAGCGGTGGTGATGGGGGGTGGATTGAGTGGCAGCGGTGGTGATGGGGGTGGATTGAGTGGCAGCTGTGGTGATGGGGGGTGGATTGAGTGGCAGCGGTGGTGATGGGGGGTGGATTGAGTGGCAGCTGTGGTGATGGGGGGTAGATTGAGTGGCAGCGGTGGTGATGGGGGGTAGATTAGGTGGCAGCGGTGGTGATGGGGGGTGGATTGAGTGGCAGCGGTGGTGATGGGGGGTAGATTGAGTGGCAGCGGTGGTGATGGGGGTGGATTGAGTGGCAGCTGTAGTGGTGAGGGGGGGGATAAGTGGCAGTGGTAATGGGGGGGGTGCCATCCTCCCCCACCACCTCTTACTAATCCCCCCCCCCCCATCAGGGATGAAATCTGTGAAGGTTGTGGAGGGATGGGATCAGAAAGAGGCAGTGGGGATGGTGGGGGAGAACGGCACCAATTACCAATCAATTGCACTGGCAATTACTTACCTTGTCAGTCGATTTCTCCCTCAGCTTCTGGCAGTCGTTCAGCCTCAGCGCTTCTGCCTCTTCAGACTTCCTGGATGCATTTTCGTCATGGGGTCTCCTTGCAGAGCCAGCCAGAGCTCCTCCCGCCTCACTCTATTGGCCGTCAGCTGCCTTTCTCCTTTCGTTTCCGACTCCAGATTCTCCATGGGCGGAGGATAGACGGGGCGGTCCGCACTTCGCAGTAAAACTCTGCAACGAGCGGACAACAGCAGCTCTCCCCCTCCATCACACAGACACTAATTTTGTGCCCCCTCCAAGCGGCGGAACAGATGGGCAGGACACGGGCAGGCTCCCTCTTAGCTGGAACAAACAGAGGCAGCGCCGCGCCGGCCCTGACTACATGGATTAGGCGGCCGCGAGGCCCCCTTTTAGCGCGAGGCCTTCGGCGGCCGCCTAAACTGCCTAATTAGAGAGCCGCCTCTGAATCTCCCTATCCCCATGTAACTGTGTTTAATAAAAACTGTGATTGTTGTAGTCCAGCCTTGATGGCAACAATCAATCCCTCCATAGATACGGTGGAAAATAGAGTATACCCACCCAGGAACAGGAAGTGTGTTATTTGCTGGATTACCAGATTAAAAAAAAGTAAAAAGGCCCCAAAAAAATAAACATAGAGCAGCCATCTCATTTAAGGACTGGTAAGATGCAATATATTACCATTCCTTCTAACTGTCCCTCATTTGGAAGGACTAACCCTCTTTGGTACCAAATTTCTCTGTTCCTCTTTCCTTTCTAGTTGTCCCACATTTTGGACAGATGTTTAGGCCCCTATAATTAACTTCTTCCAGCCCGCGCTATAGCCGAAAGACGGCTACAGCGCGGGCTCCAATTTCCTGGAGGCCGTCTTTAAACGGCCTCCCAGTGACAGGCTCCCAGCGCGCTCCCGCGAGCGCGCATCGGGGAAAATCTGTTTTGGCCGTGTCCCTTGGACACAGCCAATCACAGATCGTGGTGAATGGCCAATCACAGCGGCCATTTACCACGTGATCGGACCGTGCAATGAGAGATGATCTCAAATGTGAGATCATCTCTCATCGCCAGCTCTCCTTCCTCACACAAAGACTGCAGTGTGAGGAAGAGCAGAGCCGATCAACGGTAGGGGACACAGAAAAATTTAATCAGGGCACTGATCACCAGTGCCCTGATTACACAAGGTAAATAAAATACACTAAGTGCACACCATCAGTGCCCACAGTGCCCCCCATCAGTGCCCACAGTGCCCCCCATCAGTGCCCACAATCAGTGCCCATAGTGCTGCCAGTCAATGCCCATCAGTGCCTGCTCATCTAGGCACTGATGGGCACTGACTAGCAGCACTATGGGCACTGAGTGTGGGCACTGATGGTGCTGCTCATCAGTACCGCCCATCAGTGTCCATCAGTGCCACCCGTCAGTGTCCATCAGTGCCACCCATCAGTGTCCAGCAGTGCCGCCTCTCAGTGCCCATCAGTGCCGCCCATCAGTGCCGCCTCTCAGTGCCCAGCAGTGCCACCTCTCAGTGCCCAGCAGTGCCACCTATCAGTGCTCATCAGTGCCGCATATCAGTGCTCATCAGTGCCACCTATCAGTGCCACCTATCAGTGCTCATCAGTGCGGCATATTAGTACCTCCTCATCAGTGCCATCTCATCAGTGCCCATAAGTGCCACCTCATCAGTGCCCATAACTGCCACCTCATCAGTGCAGCCTATCAGTGCCCATTAGTGCCGCCTCATCAGCGCACATCAGTGAAGGAGAAAAATGTATTTATTTTCAAAATTTACTCGCAGAAAATAAGACTTTTTTTGTTCAAAATTTTCTGTCTTTTTTCTTTTTTTTGTAAGAAATAAAAAGCCCAGAGGTGATTAAATACCATCAAAAGAAAGCTCTATTTGTGTGAAAAAAATGATAAAAATTTCATATGGGTACAGTGTAGCATGACCGGGCAATTGTCATTCAAAGTGTGAGAGCGCTGAAAGCTGAAAATTGGCCTGGGCAGAAAGGGGGTGAAAGTGCCTGGTAGGCAAGTGGTTAAAGCAGTACTTAACTGCCCAAAGTGTTACACTATACTAAACCTTTCATACAAACCTTTTTGTTATAACATTGTTGCTTTGAAAAGTCAGTTTAGCCAATCATTTTTTGCTTATTAGTTCTTCATGGGCCACTTGACTGGGGTGTGTGGCAGGGGGTATGTCCTTTGCCAACATACTTTTTGTTAAGGGGTGTCCCTCTTTCCCATCTGAGAAAGTTGGGAGCTATGCATTACATTTTTATTTTTGAATTTTGGGTACACTATGATTTGGGAACAGCTGGTAATTATGTACAAAATACTGCTACCAAAATGGATTTTGTTTTAATGGTATAATATTAAAGAAATATATATATATATATATTTATTTATTTATTTATTTCTTTTTAAACAATACCAACTTATGCAATTTAGCTAATTATTTACTGATTAATATAATATTTTATATAAAAAAAAAAAAAAACACTGCATTTGGGCTTGGGAAACAAAAACTTTGCTTTTAATGAAAACTTTTATGAAACAAATTTTGCCTATCTATAATTTTGTATACTGTTTCTCAGAAAGGAAAAAAATATCACCAAGCTAAAGAGGAAACCTCAGATAACAAGCTAAAATAGTTCCTTTTCACACACACTGAAGCCGCTAACAACAAGATGCAGGGAACAAAACATACTAACACCTTAAAAAAAGACTACACAATATGGTGTGAGGCCTAGGCAAAACCACAGAGCTGTGTTGTACAACATGCAAGAATTAAATTTCATCCGGTTGTACCAAAGAAACAACTGCAAGCAGTGGTTCATATTTAAAAGAAAAACCTAAACCCTATATTTAAATACGTTCTTAAAATGAAAGTATCTTTTGTCATTAAAACATGCAAGTTAATTGGTCTTTATTTTTATTATTAGGCATCACCTATTTTGCTATAGGTGATACCTAATAGTACAAATAAAGACTAGTTAACTTGCCAAAGTTTCTAAGCAAAGAGCCAGTTTACTGTCTTTCACACTTTGGGGAAGGGGGGGGAGGTGGAAGGTGGTCAAAAACATCCCACATTTAACCACTTAAGCCCCGGAAGATTTTACCCCCTTCCTGACCAGGGCCTATTTTGCGATTCGGCACTGCGTGAATTTAACGGACAATTGTGCAGTCGTGCGACGCTGTACCTAAACAAATTTGACGTCCTTTTTTTTCCCCACAAACAAAGCTTTCTTTTGGTGGTATTTGATCACCTGTGCAATATTTTGATCATGCGCTATAAACAAAAAAATAGCGTCAATTTTGCAAAAATAACAATATTTTTCACATTTTTTTTATATGAAATTCCCCCCCCCCCCCCCCAATAAAATGTAAAAATCAAATTTTTTTAACATTTTAGGCCAATTTGTTTTCTGCTACATATGTTTGGTAAAAAAAATCACAAAAAGCATATTTTGATTGGTTTGCGCAAAAGTTATTGCGTTTACTAACAAAGGGAAAGATTTTTGTAATTTTTGTTGTTTTTTATTTAACGCGTAATGGCGGCGATCTGCGATTTTTTTTTGCGGGACTGCGACATTGCGGCGGACAGATCGGACCCTTGACTGACATTTTTGACACTTTTGGGTTTACCAGTGACATTACTATAGTAATCAGTGCTATACATATGCACTGTTACTGTAAAATGACACTGGCAGTGAAGGGGTTAACTTTTTTGAGGGAGGGGTTAAGTGTGTCCCTAGGGGCGTGTTTCTAACTGTGATTGGCTGTGGCTTGAGGTGTAAGAACAGTGATCAATGGTCCTACATAGCAGAACCGTATCTTACACAGGGGAGAATGACAGGCAGCTTGTTTACATTAGCCGCCTGCCTTTCTCCCGCTCTAACGGACGATTGGGTCCGCCGGGAACACACGCAGGGGGGTCGGTGACCAAGTGGGAACGCGCATCCGGCGGCGCGCGCTCACTCTCCAGAGCCTCACAGGCTAGTGACGTACCGATACGTCACTTTGCCTGTGAGGGGCTGACCGCCGCAGTATATGTACTTGTGGCAGTCGGCAAGTGGTTAATAAGAATAAACAATGCCTCAGGTTTAGTGGGAATAAATAAATCACAAAGCTTCTGCAGTCTATAGGAGAATGAATAGTGCCATATCATTGGTATTAGTAGGAGGAACAGTGCTCCATCAATGGTTTCATTTGGAGGAATAGTGCCCCATTGTTGGTGTTAGTAGAAGGAATAATGCCCAATCATTGGTGTTAGTAGATGGAATAGTGCCCCATCATTGGTGTTAGTAGAAGGAATAGTACCCCATCATTGGTTCTAGCAGAAGGAATAGTGCCCCGGCATTGATGTCAGTGGAAAGAACAATGCCTCGTATCAGTGGGCCGGATATTGCCCAAGGGCCGCATAGTTGTGAAACATCTACTACCCTTCCTGATAATCACAGACCATGTAATCTGCTTTTAAGGCTTTAGGTTACATTAGAGAGCTGACCTGATCTTGTTGCTCATATCCACGACTCTGATTGATACCCCTGCTTCTCCTGTCCCATGTCACTCCCAGAGGAACTTGGACCAAAGATACAAGACAGACCACCCTCATAATCTCCGTTTTCTGTCAGGTACAGTATGTGACATATTATAACTCTTAAAATAATAATGTGAGTAAGGTATGCTGATATTTTAATGATAGGCATATTTTAAAGGGAAATTCAGCCTTGCCTGTGTAAGAATAGATAACAGTGTCTCTAGAAAGGGCATCTTTTGACCTCCTTTTATTTATCTTAACATTACTCCCTCCCAGCTCCTTGTTCCTCTGTACCCAGCACTGTGATTGTCTCTGTCAGTGACCTTGGTGGAGCAGCAATGAAATTGCGATCATATGACAGTGCTTAGGCCTAGAGATTGCTTACTAGGCTTGTGCCCCATCACAGAGCGAGTAGCTCACATGCTTCCCGAAATCTGGAAGTGCTGGGTATTCTCATCAGTTGCAGGGAAGCAATCAGCTACAAGGGAGCACAGGAAATGTGGGTTGGGACAGAGGGGAGGCAAAGCAACAGGATCGCTTTACTGCCTTCTTCCCGAGAAGCACAAACCATTCAGCCAGTTTGAGGCCTCTTTCCCCACCCCATATGACAGCATGGGACAATTACCAGGCACCAGCACTGTACCATGTAGGGGTCAGGAATAGGGATGATCGAACGGTTCGGGTCGACCATGGGTTCGGTGCTGAAAAAGTTCGGAATTCGGCAACCAGAACTGACCAAAATGCAATGGGACAGGAAATGAGCTTTAAAAGCCCGTGATTGGACCAGAACCATCAGTAAAAGCCAATTGAGGGGGCAGGAGAATGCTAGGAATGTGATTGGAGTGACTATGGGGTCCAGAGGCCAATCATTAGTGAATACGCCCCCCAGTATATAAAATAGCCCCGCCAAATTCCTAGCATTGTAATACAGGGCTGTGGAAGAGAGTGGAAGCAGTTCTGTTACTTCTGCTTCAAAGTGTCATTTAGCAATTATTAGTGTGAGGAAAGGGATATCTAGTGTAGTTAGGGTGCTATTTTCCACTTTAGTTAGCTTTAATAATCTAGTTTCTGTAGGGAAAGTGTTAAGTGCCAGGGTGACCGTAGTGTAGTGTAGGGTTAACTGACTCTGACTGCTATGGCAGGGTGACCAAACCCTTCCATGTCAGGGTGACCGCTATAGAGAAAAGATCATTTCTCTTAGGTCACTTATAGAACAGCGATATGGCTTCTCGCCTGTCAGCCTGCTTTTTGTTGCAGGCGTTTATAGGGCTTTTTTGAGGACATGTTTGGAGTCAGGCATGACATCTGAACTTCTGTGTATGGGTATATATACACACACACATGTCTGTATATATACACGTACACATATATATAGGTGTGAAAGTAGCAGAACACTATGCTTGCGCTAATGAAATAATTAACAGGCATACACATACACATATATAGGTGTTATAGGAGCGGAGACATATGCCTGTTAATTGTTTCATTAGCGCAAGCATAGTGTTCTGCTATTTTCACACCTATATGTGTGTATGTGTATAAATACATATAAGTGTGTGTGTGTGAGTATATATATATATACCCCTATACAGAAGTTCAGATGTTTTGCCTGCCTCCAAAGACCCACAAAAAATGCCCAAAAAAAAACGCCTGCGCCAAAAAAAAACGCCCAGATGTGTTATTGCAGGCGTTTTTTTGGGCATTTTTTGTGGGCGTTTGGAGGCAGGCAAAACATCTGAACTTCTGTATAGGGGTATATATACACACACACTTATATGTATTTATACACATACACACATATAGGTGTGAAAATAGCAGAACACTATGCTTGCGCTAATGAAATAATTAACAGGCATATGTCTCCGCTCCTATAACACCTATATATGTGTATAAATACAAATAAGTGTGTGTGTATATATACCCCTATACAGAAGTTCAGATGTTTTGCCTGCCTCCAAAGACCCCAAAAAAATGCCCAAAAAAAAGCCTGCAAAAAACACATGGGCTTTTTTTTTTGGCGCAGGCGTTTTTTTGGGCATTTTTTTGGGGTCTTTGGAGGCCGGCAAAACATCTGAACTTCTGTATAGGGGTATATATACACACACACACACTTTTATGTATTTATACACATACACACATATAGGTGTAATAGCAGAGAAGCCATATGGGTGTTAATTATTTCATTAGCACAAGCATAGTGTTCTGCTAATTTCACAACTATATGTGTGTATGTGTATAAATACATATAAGTGTGTGTGTATATATACCCCTATACAGAAGTTCAGATGTTTTGCCTGCCTCCAAAGACCCCCAAAAAATGCCCAAAAAAACGCCTGCGCCAAAAGAAAAACGCCCAGGTGTGTTATTGCAGGCGTTTTTTTGGGCATTTTTTGGGGGTCTTTGGAGGCAGGCAAAACATCTGAACTTCTGTATAGGGGTATATATACACACACACTTATATGTATTTATACACATACACATATATAGGTGTGATAGCAGAGAAGCCATAGGGGTGTTAACTATTTCATTAGCGCAAGTATAGTGTTCTGCTACTTTCACACCTATATATTTGTATGTGTATATATACAGACATGTGTGTGTGTGTATATATACCCATAAACAGAAGTTCTGATGTTATGCCTGCCTCCAATAACCCCCAAAAAATGCCCAAAAAAACGCTTACTACAAAACCGGCAAGGTGTGAAAATAGCAGAGCCATATCCCTGTTCTATATTAATTCTAATACAAACGATCTTTTTTTTTTCTGGTTCTGGAAATGCTACTGAAGCTGAAACTTCACAGGTACACTTTTTAGACCACCCAGACACTAAATCCAAAGAAATCTCTTTTTTTTTTTTCAATAATTTTTTCAATAATTGGCTCTCTATCAAAAATGACAATTTTTAAGAACTTTTTTTGTGTGATTAATAGTCCCTGGGGCATGACCCAGAACCCTAGGCACTTTTTAGGGGCATTTATTGGGTTTTAGGGCTTCAAAATTGTGTTTTTTTGATTCCAGAAGTTCGGGTCCCATTGATTTCAATGGGGTTCTGAAATCCGAACTGAACTTTCAGGAAATTCGGGTGTTCTGGTCGAATCATACTTTTCAAAAGTTCGATCATCCCTAGGACTCAGGAAGTGTTTTACGTGTTCTTCCATACTCAGCAATGCCGAGTATTTCTTTGATCCCAGCACAGCAGCTTAATGATGGGGAACTAGCTAGTTGTGCCAGTAAAGATTTTTTCCACTATTGCACTGACTGTATACAGAATACTTTATGGCCTATGCTGCATATTAGGGATTTTTTTTTGTAGATTGCTGCTTGTAGAATCTAAAATTTTGAACTATAATCAGAAATCTCTTTTGTGAAATTATCAACAATTTATTTTGCTGTTCAAATTTACTGTTCTAAAGAATTCTTCTCTAAGGCTCCATGCACATTGGGCGAGTTCCCTTGGCAGAAAAAAAGTTCATATAGAGCATTTTTTGTACATGGTTTAGGCGAGCTTAGAAGAGTTTTGCGCTTTTTCTGCCAGAGAGCTCCAATCAGAAACGCATACCAGAAGGGTTTTTTGTTCCGCCTCTAAACGTTAAGCTTAAAATATGCCTGTAATCGTCCTAATGTGCATTGACACATAGGATAACATTGAGCTGCTTCTATAGGCAAAACGCAAAACTCCTGTAGAAGCCAGTGTGCATGGAGCCCAAAGTTCAACCATTTATGGTGGAAGCTTTTGTTCCGCTACTGGTTTCATGCAACAATATAGCCTTTTGGTTAATTGTTTACTCCCTATATATAAAAGCAACATTGTCCACCATTACTGGAAATATTGCAGGTATTCATAAGATAACATTATGACTTTCTAGTCATGGGAATTGTAAAACCTCGCCCGCAAAGATAAGATGACTTGCCCAAGGTTACAGGGCGGTATCCGATTGCAGTCTCCCACATCAATTTGTAATTTTTCCACTGCAATGTCATTCTTTTTTTCCTAATGACAGTCTCTTGTGACAGACAGAATTTGTATGTCCTTACAATGCAGAGCTACAATCAGATCTCCTTTTTGTGACTGTGAGAAATGTAGTGTATTTCATCACCACCATTCCTTCATGTTCTGATCATTAGGACCACCAATATAGTGATGGAGAAGATACAAGCAACTGAAGTAAGATGTCCATTATTAACTACAGTAACCTCTGCAACCAGAAGCATTTAGTTAATCAGTAAATAATTATGCATTGTGATGGCATAATCAAGTCAAATGATATCTGCTCATCAACTGTATAGATGTCAGCACTTGCCCAAAGCCAGGAGTTGGTGCTTTTGACCAAAATCTATTGAACTCCTTATCAATGTAAACCAAAGGGATGGGAAGGGGCAAATCTGTTATCTTGCCATGAGCTCAAATCTGCCTTGATCCATCGCTGGAAGGTAATAAGAAAGAATTACTTGAATAAAAGTTTAGCTTTATACTTGTAGAAGCTGTGGGTAAATAATGTGTTTCTTTACCTTCTACAGTGATGACCTGTCCGGTAACGGACCCACAGTACACTGACACACCAATTACAGATGAATGGGCTTTGATAAAACAAATGACAGTAAGCTCTGGGGAGAATTATTAGTTAAACAGACTGAACAACAGAAAAAACAGTAGAATATGAACAGCTGCATCATACAATGAAATGATTAGTGGTGTTCGATCTCTTTACTGCCAGTGAAAGGCTTTGCCAGAAACACACTGGGTGAGTGGAGAACAACGCTGCCAATTCACTAGAGCAACATTGAACACATCCAATATTTCCCAATTCAGAGTCAGAGAGATAACACCGACTATGAGGCCTGACTCAAATCTACCAGTCCCCATCTAAACACTGGTCAGTGGGTAAACCCACTCACAGTCTGCCAGGGTGGGACCCCTAAATTTTATTGTGGAGCGTTCAACTTTTGAAGAAAGATATTTATAATGCACAGGGAAAAAAGGTATTAGTGTCTTAACAGCTAACAGTAAAAGGGGTGCAGAGGTCCTTTTTAAGAAAGCTCTGCCATAAGCAGTGGTGTCCCCTAAGAAAAGTTAATACCACAAGGAATAGCCACAGGCTGCTGACTATTTTGACGTTTGAAAGATGTCCACCAGAATACACTGCTCTGAGAAGTCGCTCCTGCAGCTGCATGAAGATAGGCGAGATGTAGGTCACAATGCTGGTTGGTGCCTGTGAGGTCACAGTGCCCAGGTTGACCAACTGGAAAATGCACTTTGAAAATATAATAAGTCATTTGGGAAAGGGGATAGACCCCTCCCAATAAGACAAATGGGCTTTAAATGATATGGAGCTGTCAGTCTAGATGAGCACAAGATGACATAGTATAAAAAAATATTGTTTATTGTACAAAATTAGTTGTAAAAGTAAAAATATATACAGAATTGATAATGAGACAGCTCATTACATATACACTGTATATCTTAAGATAATTAGGTATTGAGTAGAATGAAGGTCCAACGTGTTTCGCAGAATACAATTCACACTCCGCTTCCTCAGGGACTCTCAACTTTAAAAATGTAACCTGCACTTTTTCTCTCACTGGCAGTTCTATCTTTCTCTGGCAGTACTCACTGGTCTCCCTGGTGCCTGGTGGGTCTTTCGGGACTGTAAACAGCCTAATCCCTCTCCTTGCCTAAAGTCCTCCTCCCAACCACCAATACAACCACCAGTAAGTGTCTTCTTTTTTCTCCTCAGAGATGAACTGTGGCATAGTCATGAAAATATCCAGGCTGTGCAGCTTAAAGGGCATATTGTGCAGGAAACCTGCACATGTCCCATTGCAGACCCTTATTTGAACATATGAGTTGCCTGGCTGCCTGTGATTTCAATATGTTTTGAATCACTGCCCTCTAAAGTGCAGCATGTGAAGTCACGTAAAGTCAGAACCGTCCATCTGGTGTGAAGAAAATGCAAAATGCAAAGTGAGTGAACAGAAGAAAAATCTAAATCAAAT
Organism: Pelophylax lessonae; assembly: GCF_965119305.1. NCBI lineage: Eukaryota > Metazoa > Chordata > Amphibia > Anura > Ranidae > Pelophylax > Pelophylax lessonae. The sequence goes on along the minus strand of NC_138770.1, from coordinate 150,101,860 downwards.
CCATATTTGATGTAACTAGCCTTTGGCTTCAAACCAGAATTAGTTCTTACACTTGCACACTATGTACACTTGCACAAAGTTAAGAATTTTGTAGGATTAGAGTCAGGTGTATGATTAATCAATTATACCAAACAGGGCTAATGATTATCAATTTTATATGTAGGCTGAAACATAGTCATTAACTGAAAAAGAAACAAGTGTGCAGAAGACTTTAACCGATTGCCGACCGCCGCATGACTATTTACTGCGGCGGTCAGCACCTCACAGGCAAAGTGACGTAGTACTACGTCGCTAGCCTGTGAGGGTCTAGGGAGCAAGCACGCGCCGCCGGAGGCGCGCTCCCACTCCCGCAGGGTCACGGACCCCTCCCCCCGCGCGTGTGACCGGCGGACCCGATGTCCGCCGATCACTCGCGATCGTCGGGTGGAGAGTGAGAAAGGCAGATGGCTAATGTAAACAAGCCGCCTGTCATTCTCCCATGTGTAAGAATAGTGATCATACGGTTCTACTACGTAGGACCGTGGATCACTGTTCCTACACCTCAAGCCACAGCCAATCACAGTTAGAATCACGCCCCTAGGAACACACATAACCCCTCCCTCTCAAAAAAATTAACCCCTTCACTGCCAGTGTCATTTTACAGTAACAGTGCATATTTATAGCACTGATTACTGTAGTAATGTCACTGGTAACCCCAAAAGTGTCAAAAGTGTCAGTCAAGGGTCCGATCTGTCCGCCGCAATGTCACAGTACCACAAAAAAAATCGCAGATCGCCGCCATTACGCGTTAAAAAAAAAACAACAAAAATGACAAAAATCTTTCCCTTTGTTAGTAAACGCGATAACTTTTGCGCAAACCAATCAAAATACGCTTTTTGCAATTTTTTTTACCAAACATATGTAGCATAAAACAAATTGGCCGAAAATGTTAAAAAATTTAGATTTATACATTTTTTGGGGTGAATTTCGTGTAAAAAAAATTGAAAAATATTGTTATTTTTGCAAAATTGACGCTCTTTTTTTGTTTATAGCGCATGATCAAAAAATCGCACAGGTGATCAAATACCACCAAAAGAAAGCTCTGTTTGTGGGAAAAAAGGACGTCAAATTCGTTTAGGTACAGCGTAGCACGACCGTGCAATTGTCCGTTAAAGTCACGCAGTGGCGAATCGCAAAATAGGCCCTGGTCAGGAAGGGGGTAAAATCTTCCGGGGCTTAAGTGGTTAAACAGGGTGAGGAACAGCCAAACTCTGCTACTAAGGTGAGGTTGTGGCAGACAGTTTTATGTCACAGGTCATACACCATGGCAAGACTGAGCACAACAACAAGACACAAGGCAGTTATACTTCATCAGCAAGGTCTCTAAGATTTGCTGTTCAAGTTCTTTTGAAAAGCACAGAAAAACGGGCAAAGTTAAGGACCACAGACCCAGTGGTTTACCAAGGAAGAACAAATGAACGACACATCATGGTTACTTCCCTTCAACATTGGAAGAGGTCCACCAGTGCCATCAGCACAGAACTGGCGGAAACCAGTAATACCCAGGTACACTCATCTACTGTCTGCAGACGTGGTCTTCATGAACGGATTACAACCAAAAAGCCATGACTCCAACATGGAAACAAAGTTAAGAGACTCAACTATGCACAAAAACATAGGACCCGGATACGGAAAAATGGAAAAGATTTGGCTGTAGCAAGAGGCAGTTTGTTTGCTGAAGGGCTGGAGAGTGGTACAATAATGAGAGTGCCTGAAGGCAACAGTGAAGCCTGGTGGAGGTTACCTGTAAGTTTAGTGCTGCATTTCTACATGCAATGGAGTAGGAGACTTGATCAGGATCAAGTGTCTTCAATGCTGAGAAATACAGGCATATACCTATCCATCATGTCATACTATCATTCAGTCATGTGATTGGCCCAAGTTTATTCTGCAGCAGGACAATGACCCCAAACATACAGCCATTGTCATTAAGAACCATCTTACCTGTAAAGAAGAGCAAGGAGTCCTGGAAGTGATGGTTTGGCCCCCGCGGAGCCCTGATCTCAACATCATCGAGTCTTTCTGAGATTACGTGAAGAGATGGACAGATTTGATGCAGCCTACATCCACAAAAGATCTGTAGCTAGTTCTCTAAGATGTTTGGAGAAACCTACCTGCTGAGTTCCTCAAAACCTGTGTGCAAATGTACCTAAAAGAATTGATTCTGTTTTGAAGGCAAAGTGTGATCACACCAAACGTTGATTTGATTCGGATTTCTCTTCTGTTCATTTACTTTCTATTTTGTTAGGTGACAAAAATAAAATATTATACTTTTATTTCTAATTTTCACAGCTGCCTACAACTTTTCCACAGAAGTGTAGTGTTGGGGAAATGTGGATCCTCAGTCCTTGTTTGCTATTAGACCCGATAAAATAAAGCTCTTTTCACTACTTGATCATGCTGTATGGTCTAAAACTGGATTTTAATTGAATACGGGCTGACGTGATAACGTGAATAGCAGATATAAAAAAAAACGTGTATCCTATCTGTGCGCATTTCAGATCTAGAGTACAGATGATATTTGTTAGAACTTGTCACTGCCTGTGTACTAAGAGATTCTCCACTTATTTACTTACTCCTATGAGCAATTTCTGTAAAACTGTTGTAATATTGGTTTAGTGTCAGTACTAAATAAATATGCAGAACTTAACCTATTGAATATTTGTCAGCATGAAGGGAACATAATGTGTAAGCTTGGGGCATAGCTGCCACTATTTGCTGAAAAATCATTCCTGTGACTTTTGGTTCTATATATTGACTTGTTTATCCTGATGGGGAAGCAGTGAAGGATGATGGCGTATAGGACAGGTTCAGCATAGTAATAGATAGATATTGATCACTAGCTCACTTTGGGTCTTAGCACGGGGTTATGACATTAACGCATGATAGGAAAAAAGCTAATTTAAAAGTAATGCTGCCCATGGATGGGATGAACATTTAAATGAATATTTGGCATTAACATAAAACAATCTTTACATGTATAGGTATAAAAACTATTCAAATAATTGTTAAAAGCCTACAAAAAGTTCTGCACAGTGGAAAAAAAAATAAAAAATCCGGAACCGACAAACATTAATGTTTTTTTACCATTCTATTTTCCTTCTTTTTTTTTTTTTTTCGTTTGTTTAGCAAAAAATAAAAAAGCCAGTGCTGAATAACCACTTGACCTCCGGAAGGTTTTCCCCTCTATATGACCAGGCCATTTTTTGAGATACAGCACTGCGTTATTTTAACTGACAATTGCGCGGTTGTGGCACACTGTACCAAAAATAAAAATGTTGTCCTTTTTTTCCCACAAATAGAACTTTCTTTTGGTGTATTTGATAACCTCTGCGTTTTTTGTTTTTTGCGCTATTAATATAAGGACAATAAAAAATATAAAGGACAATATTTTTACCTTCTGCTGCAAAACATACCCAATAAAAAAATTAAAAAAAATCGAATTTCTTCATCAATTTAGGCCAATATGTATTCTGCTACATATTTTTGGTACAAAAAAAAAAAAAAATCACAAAATGCATATATTAAATTGCTTGCGCAAAGGTTATACTGTCTACAAACTATGGTATAACGGTGATCAGCGACATATGGTGGGACTGCGATATTGCGGTCGACAAACCAGAAACCTAGCTGACACTTTTTGGGAAACAGTGACACTAATACAGTGATTAATGCTAAAAAAAATATGCAGTGTCACTGTACTCATGACACTGGTTGGGAAGGGGTTAACATCAGGGGCTATCAAAGGGTTAAATGTGTGCCTAGCCTGTGCTTACTCACTGTGGAGGAGGTGCTTTGATTAGGGGAAGGCGAAGATCCGTGTTCCTGCTTTGCAGAAACACAGGATCAATACCTTCCCTTCTGAAAGAACGACAATCTGCCCTGTTTACCCTGTTTAGATTGTTGTTCTGCCTGTGTCCTGTGTAATCGGTGGGTGGCAGCAGACATGGAGTCCACGGTACCCGCCACTGGGCTCCCGCTGTGTGTGATCACAATGGGAGCAGGTCACCGGCGGCAGTGCGCCAGACTGGGAAGTGTCAGATCAAGTACTAGATACGTGATCTGGCACAGAGCAGCCGCCCTGCCACATTAAATGTACAGTGGAGGGTCTGCAAGTGGTTAAATAAAATGGTGATCAAAAGAAAGCTCTATCTGTCTCAAAAAATAAAATAAAATAATAATTGCTAAAAAAAAACCTAAAGTTCGAGTGAAGAATCTGAACCCCATTGAAATAAATTGGAATGTTAAAAATCAGTTCTGCCCATTTTCTACGCTAATAGGCAAAGGATTGTAAAACAAGTTTCAGGGGGACTGGGCACTGATCTGGGGAACATGTATTAAGGAAAAAAATATTTGTTTTACTAAATTCCATATGGAGGTGAGCATTGAATTTAATAATGCTTAAAGGGCAACATTAAAATATGAAAAACTTATTTTATAAACGTGCCTGAAGGATGCCCTTAACCTGAGTGTGAAGTGGTCTATCCGTATGATATATACTGTGCCACTTACTACAACAAAGCTGACACTTACAAAGTAAAAAATGTCATTGACCATTGGCCACTTGATCTCCAGAAGGTTTTATCCCCTTCATGACCAGGCCATACTTTGCTATTCAGCACTGTGCTAATTTAACTGGCAACTGCAACAGAGTACGCAAATTAAATTTATATCATTTTTTCACATAGAGCTTTCTTCTGGCGGTTTTTGTTCCCCGCTGTTTTTTTTTTTTTTTTGCTATGGAAATGAAAAAAGACCGCCAGTTTTGAAAAAAAAACAAAGTTTTCTAAAAAACATAAAACATATAAAACATATAAACATATAACATATGCGAAAAAAATTCTTCCTATATTTAGGCCAAAATGTATTTGCTACATGTCTTTGGCAAACAAAAATCCCATTTAGTGTATATTGATTGGTTTGTGGGAAAGGTTAAGGCTTGATTCACACCAATGCGTGTGGCTGTTTCTGCAGCCGCAACCACCCGCAGCCAAATCGCTCTGCTCTTAGAAGAAGCTTGGGGCTGCCATTCATTCTGAATAGCACCCCCACGCATCATAGCATGCAGCGACTTTGCGGGTGCGGGAACTACAGGGAAATTGCAAGGAAACGTAGGTGTGTTTTTAACCACATAACGAGCGCCCACCGCAGTTTCACTGCGGCAGGTAGCCGCTCCTGGGCAAAAGGACGTTATACTACATCGCTCACTCAGGAGACTCTAGGGGGTGAGCGCACGCGGCCGGCGGTGTGCTCCCACCCCCGCTCGTTAGCTGGGGAGCCAGTGCGTGTGACCAGTGGCTCCGATGGCCGTCGGTCACTCGCGATTCTCCCGCAGCTGAGAGAGAAGGACATGTAAAACACAGCCGTCTGTCATTCTCCCTGAAGTGATCACAGAGGCTATGTGATCCTGCTATATAGGATCGTATGTCTCTGTGATTACTTCACAAGCCACGCCCCCTGACAGTTAGAATCACGCCCCTAGGAACACATTTAACCACTTGATCACACATACTGTTAACCCCTTCCCTGCCAGTGTCATTTTTACAGTAACAGTGTATATTTTTAGCACTGATTACTGTGGTAATGTCACTGGTACCCCCAAAAGTGTCAAAAATGTCAGTTAGGGGTCCGGTCTGCCGCAATGTCGCAGTCCCAAAAAAAATCGCAGATCGCCGCCATTACTAGTAAAAAAAAAAACAATAAAAATGACATAAATCTTTGCCATAGTTAGTAAACGCAATAACTTTTGCGCAAAACAATCAAAATACGCTTATTGCAGTTTTTTTACCAAAAATATGTAGCAGAAAACAAATGGCCTAAAACTTTAAGAAATGTTGATTTTTACATTTTTTTTTTGAGAATTTCATACAAAAGAATGTGAAAAATATTGTAATTTTTTCAAAATTGTGCTCTTTTTTTGTTTATAGCGCAAAAAATAAAAATCGCACAGGTGATCAAATACCACCAAAATAAATCTCTCTTTGTGGGGAAACAAAGGACGTAAATTCTGTTTGGGTAAAGCGTCACACAACCGCGCAATTGTCCGTTAAAATAACGCAGTGCCGAATCTCAAATAGGGCCTGGTCATTGAGCAGCCAAATCCTCCGGGACTAAAGTGGTTAAAAAGGTACATGCCCCTTTTTTTGCGGAAACCCAGGCACAGCAGTCTATTTATTTGAATGGGCCGCCACGCCCGAGCAAATGCCGCTTGCACAAAACATGGACGTGTAAACCTAGGGATAGCATCTACACACTATGGGATATACAGTAAATATGATAAATATGTATCAATCCTGAAGTACTGACGGCCTATCTCATTACTTGAGGCCCTAAATAGTCCAAATAGTGCAATAGTCCAAATACCCCCTAAATGACCCCTTTTTTGGAAGTAGACAGTCTGAGATATTTAACAAGAGGCATGGTAAGTTTTTTGAAGTTCTCATTTTTTGTCACAGTTTTTTGGAAAATAAATAAATTAAACAATTTTTTTTTTTTTTTTGACATGTCACCAATGTAAGACAGCGTCATCATATGATTAGTGTGGCAGTGATCAGGGATACAGACTGGTCGCCTGACAGGTCGCCGTAGGTCGCCTGCCATAGAGTAGCTGTGGACCCGTTCTAATAGGAGCGACACAAGTCGCTCCGACTTAGAAAAAGGTTCCGGAGCTTCTTTGGGGCGACCTGGAGCGACCTGCATTGACTTCAATGATATGAAGTCCATGCCGGCCGCTCCAAAGTCGCGGTGCGAGCTGCGCACCGCTACCTGTGAAGTCGCCCCGGCAAGTAGCATCGCCCCAGTGTGAACGGGGTCTCATTGATAAAGGCTGTGATTACTATTGTGATGCTGTGATTGGCCCAGGTACTAAGTACAGCTGCTATGAATGAAACCCATTCATAACAGTTGTGTTTGCATTGTGATCATGTGATTGCAAAGTGATCATGTGATACCCTGGCCGCTCAAAGGGATTGGGTATCGGAAGCAGCACACTGCGCACCACAGGTGGCATACAGGTACATCGCCTGGCCTGTAGCTGCCGCCTGCCATAGTAAAACTACTGTGGGTGGGCAGGAAATGGTTAAATTGCCAGCAAATGACATCTCCCGCCCACAAACTTCTGTTTGTAAATAAGCAGATGGGCATTCCCTTTATCTATACCAGACTTTTTGGCTATATGAGGGTCTGATATAGATATTAATAGGATACCCCCATAACATAAAAAGTGTACTACTCTTAAGAGTCCTCAGCACTGATGCAAGCAATGGGCTGGCACTTTGGTGGAGCTATGCAAATTTCTCTGCATTACTCAGCAGCCTGTATTTCCATGCAGACCACCCTCGGTAAACCCAACTTATGTTGCTGAGCCTCTATGATTGAAAGAACCAAAATCCAATAAATGAAAGGAGCAGGCCTTGGGAGGAAAGGGTTAGGAGATTCTGGACATAATCCAGGCAGGAAATTAGGCAGGTTCTATCTGACTTACTCAAATTAATAATACACACTGAGAGGATCACAGTGGGCGGTGAAATTAAAGTAAACAAGTACAGGAGAGGCAATTGTACAACTATGCAAGATTGAAGGAACGGCTGGAGTTCAGCTTTAAAGCTAAAGTAGTAAAAATGTGCCGTTCCAGAACGGGAATGTTTGTGGAGTGGATATTGTTGTCAGAGTGGAGGTAGGGCACAGATTGGTGGGAATGAGAAACTGTAAGTTATGGAGTGGCAGCTAAGATCAAGGGAAAAGGTGGGTGGAATATGGTGTAAATGGGAGTGAGGTGGGTAGCAAAAATGTGCTGTGACCAGCCAAATACACGGGAGATCCTGTTATTGAGGGGCATGGTAGATGGAAGGTGCTGTATCTGGAGGGTGAGGTGGGTTTAAGGGAGAGTAGGCACCATGAGCCAGCGGGTGAGATGGGTAAGAAGGAGGTGCGGTGATTGGGTTGAGGTGCAGACTTTTCTGGCTGAGAATGTTGTGCTCTGGGTGGGAGTAAGGTGAACCGCAGGGTGGCTCCTCTGGCTTTTTCCTGATACATGATGCCTCCTGAAGCCAGGGTTACTTTATGATTGTACTCTGGTTTGAGGTGTGAGGTCTTTTTTCATGTGACCAGAATATTGTATGTTCAGTCTACTGTAGCCTGTCCTCCTCTTAGCAGTTATCTGAAGAGATAGCAGGATCTCCCAGGAAGCGGCAGGGGCAATTGGGGATCTTGGGGAAGGAAAGATATAGAGTGCTGATGGAATTGAGAAAACAGACTTCAGGCTTATTCAAAGGCGAAGCTAGGGGGCTGTAAAAGCAGGCAGTTGAGCTGCAGTTTTACCACCTCCCAAATGCCCACCTTAACAAAATCATACACCTGCCCAAGGCTATAAACATACTGCAACTGCCCTGCTTTGTTTGGTGGCTGCAGCAAAAATAAAAACCCCATCGTGTTTGGTGGGCACCACTGCCACTGAACGTGACCCATTAAAGCTGCTGCCACATGCAATGCAATGGTTACTGCTAGGTGGTTCAGCCTTTTTTTGGAAAAAACAGCCTCCTGTCAACTGCCCTCTAAAAAATGATCACTTTTCAGAGGGGCAACAAGGCCTGTCACACATGAGAATAAACCCATACAGTGTTAGAAATTCCTCTATTTCCACATTCTGCTGACCCTAACTTTTATTATAGCAAGCATCTTTCACAAAAGTAACCCTTCATAACATCTCCACCCAATGCAGGTGCTATATGGTCCTTCAACATGTCTTTAATTGCTGCTAAATTGTCTTCATTGTTGGCTAGGATCCCTCAGGCCAAACTAGTTTCAGAGGCCTTGACCTGGCCCCATATAGAGAGCTTGAGCATGCCTACTATACAGTGAACAAAAGCTGACAATCTCTGTGATCTAAGGGGCCACCGAATCTATGACATCTTTTTAGCATTATCCTTTGGCCTATAGGTTTTGGGAAAGTTTACCTTAAAGCCTGATTTCACAAACTCAATGACATTAACATGATCAAGCCTATTTGAAATTTAAAGATTGATTTTACATTTACTTCAAAATATAGTTGTAATGATTAATATGATACACTATAGGTCCAACCTCAAATATTGTAAGTTTTAATAATATGCCACCTGGTTCCTTAGACTTCATCATTTAGCAGAGAGATATAATTACAACTATAAGTATTTCTGGCCTAATAGCACATATCTGTAACACGAAGGTTGGATCTTTCTCAGAAACGTTAAACTTGTTGTAATCAAGCTTGAAGAGCTGCAAAGTATATTATCCCCAGGGGAGAAAAAGATATTTAGGCTTGGAGGATGTCCAAATGCCCTTATGTACTGAAACACCTGAATTCTGCAAAGAAATTCCTCTGTCTATCATGTCTATCTATAGAAAGGCAAAAACACCTGTTTGCTTGGGTGTTTCCTTCAACGCTTCTTCTCCGATTAAGCTTTCTTTCTCCATTGTCTCATAGAGTGTAAGGAGTTCGGGACAGACAGGCATAGTGGGGATGATCTCTCCTGAAATAGAATACAACCTTTATTATATGGTTTTCAATCCTTCTTTCCATTGTACAGTTTGCTTTCTTGTCATGCCTTCTGGATTAAGTACAGTGAAAGAGTACTTGTCCATCTTAAAATTGATCTAGCGTTAGATATATTATTTTATGTTTTCATGCTAAGTAACATGTGTGTTACGCTAGGTAGAATTCAGCTTTAAAGCTTTACAAATCCTGTATAATAATAATAATAATAATAATAATAATAATATTAATAAGATGTATGTTAAGGTTTTTTTTCTCATCTTGGCTACAGTATGAATAGAATACAACCTCTGTCGGGTTTTTATAACTGTCTGTGTTCCCACTAGAGAGATTCACCCTTTCTATTTGCCTTGGCAAACATTGTTACCAGCACTGGAAGTAAGGGAACATCCAGAATTTTGAGTTGAAAAACGAGAAGGGTGGGAGGAGGGACCACAAGGAGGGCCCTCAATTGTGTGGACATATATGTCCGGTACCACATCCTACTGAAGAAGTTGCACAAAAATTCCCTAAAACTAGATTTAAGGACTTTACCGGTACCAAATAGTAAAATGTATCAAAAAGTTTTACTTTTACATATTTAAAATCCTTGAACATGACAGAACATATATTTACATATTTAAAGTTACAGTTACATTCCACAATATAGGCGAGTAAATCATTAATCCTGATTGGATCAGTTGATGAGTAGCTTGCTGCGACTTCCGACGCAGTTGCGTTTCATGGCTATAGAGCCCGCTTCATCAGGAAAGCAAGTTAACAGTCAAGCTCTACAATAGAACATATGTGGTTAACAGTCATATTTTTGTTATTTAAAATTACCATATGCTGTCTCCAAAATAGATATTCCACATACCTCGATGTAAGTTACTATCAATATAACACATGTGGGCTGTTTTCGTTTTAATTAGTTCAGTCACATTTTTTCAAAGAAAGAACGGATGAAGTCTACATCAGTTTTTCATTGTTTTGTTTACATCTGCCAGCTAAAGTCCTTAACCACCAGAGTCCCGAAGCCATTTTTCTCATGCAAAAACAGACCGTTTGTCCGCTTATATCCGTTTTCTGTCCAATCGTTTTTTTTTTTAACAGAAGAAAAATAGGTCTTTGATCTGTTCCAAAAAATTAATGTTGATAGGAACGAATGTAAATGGATGATCATCCATTTACATCTGTTTTTTCATAGAGATGCATTGATGTTCGTTTTTCATCTGAAAAACAGACAAACAATCTACATGTGTGAAAGGGGCCATATGGTCCAAGCGCCCATGTAAATGAGGCCTAAGTGATGCTTTCTTTTACTCTAGAAATAATCCTCTCACTTCCTGGTATGTTTCTATAAAGGAAATCTCCCCAATCGAACAGAAACAGAAAAAAACTTGACACTATATCAAGAAATACAAAATAGTTTGGGCTTTAGATATACTTTAAGGCTTGAAGAACATGGAAAATAAGGTTAGCCCAAAACTAGTAATTTCCACTGCAGGGTTGCACACTACATATAGAAATTCCTCAAATTTATATGCAATGGATGATTGAGTGTCATGCTCACCCCTAACGCAGCTGGTCAGACAATATAGCTGGATTCTGTGTTCTTCACCTATAGCGGCCTCCTTTCTCAAAAGGCAAGCAGGCCTACCAGTAATTGGTTGCCCATAAGACTTCTACACACTGGTATAATGCCTGGCCACCATGCCAGGGCATCCGTGAACTGAGCAAAGCAAACAGGTACATACAGTTGGCAGACAGACAGAGTGGTTCAATGATAGTCCAGGTAAAAGGCAGGCAGCAGAGAATAGTTGATATCTGATCCGAGGTCATACACAGAGAAATCCAATCTAGCAGAGCAGGGCAGACGGACAGGGGGCTTGATCAGATATTACACATATTTTCATGATTTATCACAAGCATGAGACTGAAGGTTTGGCTGAAAAAGATGGGCTCAGATGTGTTCGAGTTCCCACATCCCCGATTCTGCCAGAAGGCTGACACAGCACACCGCTAATTGCCTGTGATTAGTGGTGTGCAGTGTTCGCCTCCTGGCAGGATCGGCAAGTGGGAACTCGAACACGCCCGTGCCCATCTCTATTGGCTGACTTAAATCAGATCTAGTCTCCACCCAGTGTCTGGCCACAATCAATCACCTTGCAGGTGGACAGACAGACAAGGAGAATGCCACAGCCAAAACCAGGATGCTGGAACCACCAGCTATGACGGAGTAGGAGGGCACACACTCCTAACATTGAGAGAGGGATGAACCTATGGGGTGAATATTTAATTAAATAGAAATTCTCCTAAATGGATTTATATTTACACTTTCCTTCAACACATGCTTCAACAAGTTCTGTATCAGGTTTACAAGAGTCCATGGGAGAGACCAGGCAGTGGTACAAAGGGCATTGGAGCTTTGACACATTATGCATAAAGCACCCATCTATCTGTATAAAGTTTTACAAAGCTCAGTCACCTTGTTTGTAGACCTTTCCAGTAAGTAAAAGCAAATATTCTTTAAATGCCACTGCGTAACACATATATCACTTTTTAGGGGGAAAAAAAATCACATCAGCATTTGTGTTAATAATAAAAAACAACTGGCAAAGAGAAGTTAATGGGATTCAGATGAATTGATTCAACATCCTGATGATAAAAGACACCTGCAGAACAGAAAGTTTTAGGAATAAATTATTGAACAGACAAGTAGCGTTGTTAATTTTATTATCATTGTCCTTGTCTTATATATGAAATATGGATTAGATGCTTTATTTGTAAGAAAATAGTTTCTTCAGCTGTTATAATTTCCATTCCAGTGTATTAAAGATTCCAAGGAGCTGCTATATCACAAGCTCAGCTGTTCTATAAAGTAAAAACATTCAGAGAGATATATTCTTTCCCTGGCCTGGAATCAAAGATGTAACTATATTTTTTACATATTGTTCATCTGTGATGGAGCCAACTGCACAGGGGGTCCAGTAATATCAAACTTTATTAGGATTTAAGCAGTAGCTGTGTTTGGCAAATATGTATAGCTATATAGTCCAAGTATTCCTTTCAGATGAATGAGGCTACCAGTCTTATAATGATTTGTTTTCTGTGGAACCCTTTTACAGTGAGCTATTCCCCTTCTCAAAATAAATGTAATATATACATACAGTTGGGTCCATAAATTTTGGGACATCAACACAATTCTAATCTTTTTGGCTCTATACACCACCACAATAGATTTAAAATGAAACAAACAAGATGTCCTTTAACTGCAGACTTTCAGCTTTAATTTGAGGGTATTTACATCCAAATCAGGTGAACGGTGTAGGAATTACAACAGTTTGTATATGTGCCTCCCACTTTTTAAGGGACCAAAAGTAATGGGACAGATTAACAATCATAAATCAAACTTTCACTTTTTAATACTTGGTTGCAAATCCTTTGCGTCCAATTACAGTCTGAAGTCTGGAACACATAGACATCACCAGATGCTGAGTTTCATCCCTGGTGATGCTCTGCCAGGCCTCTACTGCAACTGTCTTCAGTTCCTGCTTGTTCTTAGAGCATTTCCCTTCAGTTTTGTCTTCAGTAGGTGAAATGCATGCTCAATGGGATTCAGGTCAGGTGATTGACTTGGCCATTGCATAACATTCCACTTCTTTCCCTTAAAAAACTCTTTGGTTGCTTTCACAGTATGCTTCGGGTCATTGTCCATCTGCACTGTGAAGCACCGTCCAATGAGTTCTGAAGCATTTGGCTGAATATGAGCAGATAATATTGCCCGAAACACTTCAGGATTCCTCCTGCTGCTTTTGTCAGCAGTCACATCATCAATAAATACAAGAGAACCAGTTCCATTGGCAGCCATACATGCCCATGCCATGACACTACCACCACCATGCTTCACTGATGAGGTGGTAAGCTTTGGTTCATGAGCAGTTCCTTTCCTTCTCCATACTCTTCTCTTCCCATCACTCTGGTACAAGCTGATATTGGTCTCATCTGTCCATAGGATGTTGTTCCAGAACTGTGAAGGCTTTTTTAGATGTTGTTTGGCAAACTCTAATCTGGCTTTCCTGTTTTTGAGGCTCACCAATGGTTTACATCTTGTGGTGAACCCTCTGTATTCACTCTGGTGAAGTCTTCTCTTGATTGTTGACTTTGACACACATACACCTACCTCCTGGAGAGTGTTCTTGATCTGGCCAACTGTTGTGAAGGGTGTTTTCTTCACCAGGGAAATAATTCTTCTACAGTTGTTTTCTGTGGTCTTCTGGGTCTTTTGTGTTGCTGAGCTCACCGGTGTGTTCTTTCTTTTTAAAGATGTTCCAAATAGTTGATGTGGCCACACCTAATGTTTTTGCTATCTCTCTGATGGGTTTGTTTTGTTTTTTTCAGCCTAATGATGGCTTGCTTCACTGATAGTGACAGCTCTTTGGATCTCATATTGAGAGTTGACAGCAACAGATTCCAAATGCAAATAGCACACTTGGTGTTACTGTCCATTTAGTCCTGTGTTTCATACCTGTCCTACAAACAGCACAGCCAGATGGATGACACCACTTAAAATTAAAGTACAACTAAAGGCAAAACCTTTTTTTTTTTAGTTTTGGATAGAGGGGAAATTTATTAGAACTCTTGTCAGTTTTATTGCTGTCTGTGTCCCTGTTAGGGAGATCACCCACTCTATTTATCCTGTTTACAAATATCATTGAAACTGAAAGTAAAAGAAAACCCTAAATTTGGGCCTGTCCACAGAAAAGTAATAGAAGGGAAAATTTGTTTTGGTGACCTGGGGGTCTCCGAAGGATTCCCCTATTTTGAAGAGACTTCCTCTCACTTCCTGTTTGGCTATGAGGCAGGAAGTGAGAGGAAATCTCCCCAATGGGACACAGATTGCAAAAAATAAACTGACAGGGATTTTGACCCATCCTTACTCTATCCAAAATTTAAAAAAATGTTTTGCCTATAGTTCAGTGAAAGAGCAGCAGCATACTGATGAGATCTTCTTTCTGCTCACTCTGCTCTCTCCTTCTATTAGCATGGTCCTTATCAACATATATTTGCATGCAGCATTCTTGATTAGCTCCAAGCCCTGTCGATATGGCACCTAGTCTAAGTCCTGATGTATGGGGCATTGCAAGAGGTTAAAATTAAGTCATATTAGGGTACTTACAGAATGTTTAATTAAGATGAAATGAATTGGATGTAGCTTCATTGGCACAAGTAGTTTATAACCTGTTAACGACCGCCCGCCGCAGTTTTACTGCGCCAGGCAGCCCCTCCTGCACGAACCGACATAGGTATACGTCGGTCTCACGCCTGTAGCTAGGGGGCGAGAGCGCACGCCCGCCCCCACTCTTCTTGCTCCCTGCTGTGAGAGAAGGACGGTCAGCTTTTGTAAACACAGCTGACCGTTCTTCTCTCTGGATTGATCACAGAGCGCCTGTGATCCTTCTATATAGGATAACAGGTCTCTGAGTTCATTTCAAAAGCCCAACCCCCATACAGTTAGAAACACTCCCCTAGGCTTACATTTAAACCCTTGATCACCCACTGTGTTAACCCCTTCCCTGCCAGTGTCATTATTACAGTAACAGTGCATTATTTTAGCACTGATTACTTTAGTAATGTCACTGGTCCCCACAATGTCGCAGTCCCACTAAATATTGCAGATCGCCGCCATTACTAGTAGAAAAAAAAAAACAATAAAAATGACATAAATCTTTCCCGTAGTTAGTAGATGCGATAACTTTTGCACAAACCAATCAAAATACGCTTATTGTGATTTCTTTTACCAAAAATATGTAGCTGAAAACAAATTGGCCTAAAATGTTAAAAAGTATTGATTTTTACATTATTTTTTTTTTTTTTTTTTTGGGGGGGGGGGGATGTTATATAGCAGAATGTGAAAAATATTGTTTTTTTTTTTTTTTTTTTCTTTCAGAATTGTCACTCTTTTTTTGTTTATAGCTCAAAAAATAAAAATCGCACAGGGGATCAAATAGCACCAAAAGAAAGCTCTATTTGTGGGGGAAAAAAAACATCAATTTTATTTAGGTACAGCATCGCATGACCGCGCAATTGTCCGTTAAAGTCACGCAGTGCCGAATCGCAAAAAATGGCCTGGTCATTAAGGGGGCAAATCCTCCCGGTCCAGAAGTGGTTAATGTTATACTATATCATTTTTGTTAAACATACTGTTTTTTGCCCTTGCCTTTTCCTCTGCTGTGACATTTTGGAGTATAGCTGCAGAAGTAAAGAAAGGATGACACAATCCTAACCAGCAGGAAACCATTGCATGCAATATGGAATGTGAGAGAAACAAGCTTGCATTGACCAGTATAGTCTGTCTAGTGCTGTCTGGTGGTAAGTACCCCTCTTCACATGGTTTAAATGAGAAGAAGACCTACATAGGTATAAACGTTTGAGACTGGTTATAAGTGTGTGGTTGATACAAAAAGCAGCTTCAAGAAAACAGAGTGAAAGGATAAAAGCATTAAGGACAATTACTATATCTAGACCCAGCAATTTTTCTTTGCAGCTTATATCACGCCCATTTTAATGTTTGGTTGAACAACAGATGAACCTCTTGACTATGTCTGCATACTATACTTTATTGACACAAAGATATGTAACAGGGTTGATGTTCCTGGAGGGAAACGCCAAACGGAAAAGGATTTAGGAAAACTAGAAGAATGGTCAGAACTCTGGCAACTGAAATTTAATGTGGATAAGTGCAAGATAATGCACCTGGGGCGTAAAAACCCAAGGGCAGAATATAGAATATTTGACACAGTCCTGACCTCAGTATCTGAGGAAAGGGATTTAGGAGTAATTATTTCAGAAGACTTAAAGGTGGGAAGACAATGTAATAGAGCAGCACAAAATGCCAGCAGAATGCTTGGATGTATAGGGAGAGGTATAAGCAGTAGAAAGAGAGAAGTGCTTATGCCGCTGTACAGAACACTGGTGAGACCTCACTTGGAGTATTGTGCGCAGTACTGGAGGCCATATCTCCAGAAGGATATAGATACTCTAGAGAGAGTTCAGAGAAGAGCTACTAAACTAGTACATGGATTGCAGGAAAAAACTTACCAGGAAAGGTTAAAGGACCTTAACATGTATAGCTTGGAAGAAAGAAGAGACAGAGGGGATATGATAGAAACTTTTAAATACATAAAGGGAATCAACTCGGTAAAGGAGGAGAGCATATTTAAAAGAAGAAAAACTACCACAAGAGGACACAGTTTTAAATTAGAGGGGCAAAGGTTTAAAAGTAATATGAGGAAGTATTACTTTACTGAGAGAGTAGTGGATGCATGGAATAACCTTCCTGCAGAAGTGGTAGCTGCAGATACAGTGAAGGAGTTTAAGCATGCATGGGATAGGCATAAGGCTATCCTTCATATAAGATAGGGCCAGGGACTATTCATAGGATTCAGATATATTGGGCAGACTAGATGGGCCAAATGGTTCTTATCTGCCGACACATTCTATGTTTCTATGTTTCTATTGAGTTGTAGTCACATGATTTCCTTTCTTTGGCTAAATACAGTCTAGTTGGAAGTAAAAAATACATCATGTACACTCAGTGACAAAGGGGCAACTGAGTGTATAGGTCAAGTAAAGCACTACAGAATCTCTTACTGTTATACAGGTACATCTCCTAAAATTAGAATATCATTAAAAAGTTAATTTATTTCAGTAATTCAACTCAAGTCAAACTCATATATTTTATATAGATGCGTTACACACAGAGTTATATATTTCAAGCATTTCTTTCTTTTAATTTTGATGGTTATGGCTTACAGCTAGCGAAAACCCATAATTTAGTATCTCAGAAAATTAGAATATTACATAAGACCAATAAAAGAAAAAAAAAAATTTTAATACAGAAATGTTGGCTTAGAAAAATGGAAAAGTATGTCCATGTACAGTATAGAATGAACTCAATATTTGGTTGGGGCTCCTTTTGCATGAATTACTGCATCAATGTGGCATGGAGGCGATCGGCCTGTGTCACTGCTGAGGTGTTATGGAAGTCCAGGTTGCTTTGATAACGGCCTTCAGCTCCTCTGCGTTGTTGAGTCTGGTGTCCTTCATCTTCCTCTTGACAATACCCATCGGATTCTCTATGGGGTTTAGGTCAGACGAGTTTGCTGGCCAATCAAGCACAGCGATACCATTTTCATTAAACCAGGTATTGATTAATGTGTGGCAGTGTGGGCAGGTGCCAAGTCCTGCTGGAAAATGAAATCAGCATCTCCATAAAGCTGGTCAGCAGAGGGAAGCATTAAGTGCTCTAGAAGCTCCTGCTAGAGGGTTGCGCTGACTTTGGACTTGATAAAACTCAGTGGACCAACACCAGCAGATAACATGGCTCTTTTTGAATTGAATTACTGAAATAAATGAACTTTTTGATGATATTCTAGTTTTATGAGATACACCTGTAAATTGTTAAAATAAAATATTGCAATATGTACGCTGTGTTTAATATTATCTCTGCATCTGTACTTATATTAGTACATATTATTATAAATGTCAGAAGCAGATTCATCCACATCAATCTTGATTTATGAAGGAAATAATTATTTCTTACCAAGGAAATCTGGTTACCTTTAATAGTATGATTCAGGTATGTAATGGATGTCATAAACTAATTAAGATGTAAATAATTTACTTTAAAAAGGGTGTTTTTTTTTTTACTTTGTAATACAAAAGAACATTCCATTAACATGAAGCAATATTGCGTGTGGGATTAATACATTTTTTTTTTTTTTTTTTTTTTGCTGTTCTGAATCTTACAAGAGAAATGTTCTTTTTTTTTTTTTTTTTTTTGCATATCATCACCATTATCAAAATCATCAATGATCTGTTCAGAACCTTGCAGAAGATTATCGGTTATATTTTATGCTTTATAAGGAAATAAAAAATAAGAAAATTGCATTCGTTTTTGTTATTTGCAGTTTAGAATTAATGCACGTTTTCCATCTTTGTAAGGTTTTATCATGTTGTCAACTGGTTACTCCTTATTGCAGTGTGGACAAAGGAATTTAACATCAAAAATATCATCATGCCAAGCAGAAATGCCATACTATTCATGAAACCCTGTTGTTCTTTGTCCCCTACAAGTTGGCAGTTTTTGGAGAAGATGACTCAGTGATGTGATATGTAATATCTGTCTTATGGAATTCATGTACTTATTATAAACATAAATATTATTATTGTATGTAATTTAGTAAGGAAAGTAACTTGTAATGAAAATGTAAAACGTATTGCCAGCAACAGTTGTTCTTTAATCATATGTACAGCTAGCATTAGTAAATACTGTAGATAGGAAGGTATATTATATTTGCTTGCTTTAACCTTTTTTTACATTTGTTAAGTTGCTTCATGGTTTCTGGTCTAGGCCAAAATGATGTCATACATCCTAGGAGTCTTTATTGGCATTTTTTTTATATATTGCATTGTTCCAATATGAAGAGCTAATCTAACAATAAGCTGGCTGAGCAAGAAAACAGAGTATTCACCTTGTGTTCACACTATTGACTGACTTCTGAGTCCATTCTTTCCTTACAAATATGTATTTTCTTTGTTTTAAACATTTTAAGAGCTAAAAAAAGGATTTTATTTTGTGAGAAAAATATAAAATCTTGCACATTATTATTGTGCAGTCTTCTATCCAGCCAGCAGATAGATCTCTAGTCTCCGGTTTAACTAAGCCATCACAACAGTGACTCATTTACATAGTTAGTCAGGTTGAAAAAAGACACAAGTCGATCTGGCTCAACCTAAAAAACAAAAAACAGTAAAGAAAACCCAACCATACAATCCCATATACACAATCCTATACCCGCAGTTGATCTAGAGGAAGGCAAAAAAATCCCAGCAAAGCATGATCCAATTTGCTACAGCAGAGGAAAAAAATTCCTTCCTGATCCCCCGAGAGGCAATTGGATATTCCGTGGATCAACTTTACATATAAATATTAGTACCCAGTTATATTATATACACCTAGAAAAGAATCCAGGCCTTTTTTAAAGCAATCTAGTGAGCTGGCCAGAACCACCTCTGGAGGAAGTTTATTCCACATTTACGGTTGAAGAAAACCTTTCCATATTTGGAGACAAATCTCTTTTCCTCCAGACGTAAAAAGTGTCCCCTTGTCCTCTGTGATGACCTTAAAGTGAATAACTCCACACCAAGTTCACTATATAGTCCCCTTATGTATTTATACATGTTGATCATATCCCCCTTAACCACTTTAGACCCCGGAGGATTTTGCTGCTTAATGACCAGGCCACTTTTTTCAACTTGGCACTGCGTGACTTTAACTGACAATTGCGCAGTCATGCAAGGCTGTACCCAAACAAAATTTACGACTTTTTATTCCCCACAAACAGAGCTTTCGTTGGTGGTATTTGATTACCTCTGTGCTTTTTATTTTTTGCGATATTAATAAAAAAATGAGCAAAAACTTTCTGAACAATTTACATTTTCTACTTTCACTGTTAAAAAATATCCAATATATTCAAATGTTGTCATATATTTAGCTACATGTTTTTGATAAAAAATTCTCAATGAGCGTATTTTTATCCACTTTATGATTTTACCCCCTTCCTGACCAGGCCATATTTTGCGATTCGGCACTGCGTTATTTTAACGGACACTTGCGCGGTTGTGCGATGATGTACCCAAACTAAATTTACGTCCTTTTTTTCCCACAATAGCTTTCTTTTGGTGGTAATTAATCACCTGTGCGATTTTTAATTTTTGAAAAAAAGAGCGACAATTTTGAAATAAAAAACAATATTTTTTACATATACTGATATACTGTATAACATTCCCCCAAAAAAATTTAAAAATCAAAATTTTTTAACATTTTAGGCCATTTTGTTTTCTGCTACATATTTTTGGTAAAAAAAAATTACAATAAGCATATTTTGATTGGTTTGCGCAAAAGTTATCGCGTTTACTAACTGCTTGAAAGATTTATGTTATTTTTTTTTTTTTACTAGTAATGGCGACGATCTGCGATTTTTTGCAGGACTGTGGCATTGCGGCAGACAGATCGGACCCCTAACTGACATTTTTGACACTTTTGGAGGGACCAGTGACATTACTACAGTAATCAGTGCTATAAATATGCACTGTTCCTGTAATAATGACACTGTCAGGGAAGGAGTTAACACTGTTGGTGATCCAGGGGTTAAATGTATGCCTCATGCTTACTGACGTGTGGGGGAGGGTGGGGTTCTGTGACACAGACAGAGATCGCAGGTTCAGCTATGCTGAATCCTATGATCTCTCCCTGTCTGTCACTGAGAAGATCCGCCTGCTTTGTTCACATAAGCAGGCGGATCTTCTCACACTTTCCCCGACAATCGGGGAAGAGAGGCAGTGATCGCCGCCTCTACTCCTCTGGCCCGACTCCCTCCGGCGGCCACTGAGACCACTAGGAGACCCAGGGGAGCCGACCTGCCGCAGTAATATTACTGTGAGCAGTCGGCAAGAGGTTAATCTCCTCCTCTCAAGAGAGAATCAATTCAGTTCCTCCAATATTTCCCTATAGCTGAGCTCCTCCATGCCTCTTATCAGTTTGGTTGTCCTTCTCTGCACTTTCTCCTGTTTCCCGATATCCTTTTTGAGAACTGGTGCCAAAAACTGAACTGCATATTCCAGATGAGGTCTTACTAATGACTTGTACAGGAGCAAAATTATATCTTCCTCTCTGGAGTCCATGCCTCTGTTAATACAAGGAAGGACTTTGCTTGCTTTGGAAACTGCAGCTGGGAATTGCATCTATTATTAAGCTTACGATATACAAGAACACCCAGATCCTTCTCCACTATGGATTCCCCCAGTTCTGCTCCCCCTAGTATGTATGATGCATGCACATTCTTAGCCCCCAAGTGCATACCTTTACATTTATCAACATTAAACCTCATTTGCCACATAGTTGCCCAATGAAACAGTGAATTGAGGTGGGATTGTAAGTTGGAGACACCCTGTAAGGAAGTTATTCCACTGCATAGTTTGGTGTCATCCTCAAAGACTTAAATTGTACTTTTAATCCCAGACCCTATATCATTTAAAAAGGTAATAAAAAGTAAGGGTCCCAACACTGATCCTTGGGGTACACCACTGATAACCTTAGACCATTCAGAGTAAGCACCATTACCACTACTCTCTGAATTCTATATTTTAGTCAATTTTCCAGTGGCAACCTGTGAATCTCTGGTAAACTTCATGCCCAAAAGGGTTAAGTCAGTGCTGGAAAATAATGGTGGCCACACAAAATATTGATACTTTTGGCCCAATTTGGACATGTTCACTTAGGGGTGTACTCACTTTTGTTGCCCGCAGTTAAGGCTCGGTTTCCACTAGTGCGACTTGCGGTGCGACTTGACACATGTCAAGTCGCACAGCAAGTCAAAAGCCATTGTTTTCATTGGGGCCTGTTTCCACTGCCGCGGCTTCAGTTGCGGCGACTTCAAAAGTAGATCGTGCACTACTTTTGAGCCGTCTTCAGTGCGACTTCCCTCTATATATGAGGGACAAGTCTCACTGAAGCCGCAGTTTACTTTCGCTATGAAGTCGTGCTAGAATTAGCACGACTTCGTAGCCGCACTAGTGGAAACCTAGCCTTAGACATTAATGGCTGTGTGTTGAGTTATTTTGCAGGGACAGCTAATTGACATTATTATACAAGCTGTACAGTCATTACTTTACATTGTAGCAAAGTGTAATTTCTTCAGTGTTGTCACATGAAAAGATATAATAAAATATTTACAAAAAATGTTAGGGGTGGTTGCACTTACTTTTGTGAGATACTGTGTGTGTGTGTATATATATAAATATATATATATATATATATATATATATATATATATATACAACAATAAAATTGACCAGAAAGCATTGTTTCCCTTTGAATAGAAATAGAGAGCCATGAAACAATTGATTTTACATATTTTCTGATAACGCTAAGAGTTCACAGACTATTGAGAGCTTTTTTATACTATTAGAAGATGATGTAAATCTTCTGAAAATGTTTTCGTGATTTGCCTACACAAATCTTTAAATCATTTACTGTAATACAACAATTAAATTCCTTTTAAAGAAAATAATCTGTTATACTGCCTTTCAAGTCATTTTTATACTTAGTCATATCCTGCATTATTTGCTTCTCAACTAACGTCAACTACTTTTATGTGTTTATTGTCTCAAATCTGAGACTGACATTTCTTTAAAAATAATTATCCCAAAAGATGCTTTATCGGCTGTTTAATAACACAAAGGTATGTTAAAACCTAATACAGTTGCAGTCTAATTTAGATTTTAGAAGACTATATAGAGATAACTGCAAAGGGTGGGCCAACTCAATATTGAACCCTACAGACTAAGACTGGGATGCCATCAAAGTTTATGTGCGTGTAAAGGCAGGCGTCCCAAAACTTTTGCTAATATAGTCTAGATTTTACTTAACGCTCATAGATTTCAGGAAGTTTAAGGAAGGCTTAGAAAAACAGTTTGACACATAAGTATAAAGAAGATGTCGCCTAGATGTAAAAAAAAAAAACAACACAAGGACATAAAAATGTATATAGATACTGGGTAAGATAACTGTTTTTCCCTTCCTGAGCATAACTTGGACTGAATCTAGATAACACATTACACATATGGACTTTGCTTCATACTGATGTGTGTAATGTGGCAGGAAGTTCATACAACCTAGTTTACCAGAAATTCAGACCAGCTTATTTTGTAACCTAATGCAAATACCGTAACACAAATGTGTTGTAATCCATAGTGACCAAACAATGTCTTCACCTAGTCTAATTTGAACTATTTTATCATGGATATCATTTTAATGAAGTTTTGAAGTATAACAGAAATCCAGAACCCAGGGTCCTTCAGGGTCCAGCTGTCAGTATGACAGCAAACTCCCACTTAGGCTCTCTAAAGTGCATTGGGCTTGACTGTCATATTGTCAGACAATCCCACTCTGGGTATTAGATTTTAGGATGTCAGTTTTTCTGCACATGTTCTGCAAGGACAGAGAAAAAAATGTTCTCTATGTGCCCTATTCACATCACAACACTGGTATCACGTGCAGATTTTTTCTGCGCAGGAATCTGCAATGTATGTGCAGTTTCTGCATTGGAAAAAAGCTGACATTAAATCAACATTGGTATGAACAGGGCACAAAACTGACGTGCATGAAAACTGTTGTCAACGTGCATAAAAACTGAAATGCGTATAAAAATTGATGTAAACCGATGTCTCTGCAAGTGAAATCTGTGTGATTTTTTTCCATTAGTTTTCATGCAAGTAGGATGTGAACGAGCCCTTAAACTAATTGTTGTAAAGCCTCACAGGGTAGACCCGGAGAGCTGCTTGCTTGTATAATCCACAGGGCTGCTAGTTTGACAACTGTTACCTCAAAGTCCTGAGAGTAGGAAAAGCTCCTGCTCCTGCTCCTGCTGCTCCTGCTTCCCTCCACAGTACTCAATGCAGGAGCCTTCCTGAGCTCTGACACTTTTCAGAAAAGACATCTTACATCCACAAAGGAGCAATAACTTTGGTGGGATCAAATTCATCTTTGGGGTATGCAATCACATCTAGAGATGCTCTTCCAGTCTTTGCAGGGAGGGTATCAAGTATCTACACATGATCAGAAAATTGTATGATAAATACTGCTTTCGATGCGATAATACGATAATCTGATCCTTAGTACACAGCTTTCAAAAGCCGATCATAACAATTCATCCAATAATATCCAATGGAACAAACCCAAACATTTTTCAGTTGTCCGATCATTTTATTGTGTGTACCAGGCAATAGGTTAAGGGAAGGAGCAACAAATAGCAGTCTGTAAGAATAGATATCAAATACTGATAGATAAATAGGTTACCTAAAGAATCTACTGAACTACAAATATGCGTAGCCCAGCACCAAACTTTTCCATCTTTAGTATCAATTCCTGGCTACGAGGTTTAATAAGGGTTGCTCCACTTCATTATCATAATGAAGCATCTTCATTGAACTCTGCCCTTTACAGCAACAAATACTGATATAAATTATCAGTTATTTATATGGATATTCATACAGTGCAGCACAACCAAAAATCACCATAAAGAGTAATATAATAAAAATATAATAAATAATACAAATTTGTGTGTGTTCAATCAAAGTCCTTTAAATCAACAATACATAAAAGTACCCCCCAAAAACAAAGTCCATGTGTAAAAAAAAAAATGCAGTATAAAGAGTGATCCACCGCAGTGTTCTTCTTCTAAAAATCTGTGTGTCTTTAATCAAAGTCCTTTTAAATCAACAATACATAAAAGTACCCCCCCCCCCAAAAAAAACAAAGTCCATGTGTAAAAAAAAAAAAATGAAATATAAAGAGTGATCCCCTGTAGTGTTCTTCAATCACTTAATAACACCAAAAAGGAAAACCTGCTCAACTCACAGATGAGATCAATCAGCTTTGTATATAGACACTCCTGCAATCTCCTGCTATGCTCTTTTCTCCTGGCTTCTGGCTCTGCAAGCTCCTCCCACTGCTCTGCGAACCTCATGCAAGTACAAAGGCAGACTACATAGTGCTCTCCATTTGAACAAAGTTTATTAAAAGCCCCCAGATAAAAAACACTTACAAAATGTAAAATCAAATGCACTTGTAATCACATTCAATATCATCTGCTCACCACTCGGCACAGATCTCAGTGGCTGCGTGATATCACGGGCTCGGCCCCTCTCTCCTATATGCGTGTCGCCCACTCATTGGGCTTCTTCAGTAGCCCAGTGGGAATTGTGGGGAAAATAGTGATCTTTGCGGTAGGTAGGGAATACATCACAGCTGTAATAGAATTCCTCCTTCCGTAGTCTACAGGAAGTGGGCTGGGCTTTGTAACTCTAGGGCAGTGATGGCGAACCTTGGCACCCCAGAGGTTTTGGAACTACATTTCCCATGATACTCAACTATACTGCGAGTGCATGAGCATTATGGGAAGTGTAGTTCCAAAACATATGGGGTGCCAAGGTTCACCATCACTGCTCTAGGGTGTCGTGGGGAAGCTCAGGAGGCATGACAATGTATAGCATATATAAATTGACGGGTAAGGGGGCCCACCCACCTACTTAAGAAGCCCAATGGGTTGGTCACATGCGTATAGGAGGGAGGGGCCGAGCATGTGATGCCACGCAGCCACTGAGTGGTGAGCAGACAAATGTGAATGTGATTACAAGCGCTTTTGATTTTACATTTTCTAAGTGTCTTTTTTATGGGGGCTTGTAATAAACTTTCTTCAAATGGAGAGCACTATGTAGCCTGCCTTTGTACTTGCATGAGGTTCGCAGAGCAGAAAGAGAAGCTTGCAGAGCCGGATGCCAGGAGAGAGAGCGTAGCAGAAGATTGCAGTAGTGTCTATATACCAAGCTGATTGATCTCATCTGTGAGGTGAGCAGATTTTCTAGCTGGTGGTGGTGTGCACTTTTTGGTGTTATTAGGTGATTGAAGAACACTGCGGTGGATCACTCTTTATATTGTATTTTTTTTTTTTTTTACAGATGGACCTTGTTTTTTGGGGGGTAGTTTTATGTATTGTTGATTTAAAAGGACTTTGATTGAAGACACACAATTTTTTATTATTTCTTACGTTTTTATTCTATTACTTTTTATGGTGATTTTTGGTTGCGCTGCACTGTAAGAATAGTTATATGTCATTTGTAGTGTGGTTGAATCACTAGGAGCGTACAGCAGCAATTTTCTATAATTATTGAATATACCGAAATATTGACAGAGTATTTGGATAGAGAAGGGTAGCGCTAGTGCAAGGACAAGGTCATCCAGCGCCCAGGGCAAAGATACCAAACTGCTCCCCCTTCCTTTCTTAGGGTTAGGGTAAGGGCGCCCCCATCCCTGCAA
>NC_138770.1:149895371-150070371 GCF_965119305.1 Pelophylax lessonae | reverse complement strand
CCATGAATAATCATGAAATAAAAAGAGATAATTAATATTTAACTTTGCCAGAGGGAAGTACTTACAGAGAACCATCTTTTAGTGCGCAGCAGCTGATATTTGTCAGCTGCAGGGCAGGCGTAATTAGATGCACCAGGCAGTGGTGACAAGAAGTTGAAAAACAGCTTGTCAGCTCTAAAGTGACCTACAGCATATGAATAAATATAGAATGGCGTGTTCCCGCAGCCACAGGTGTGTGTTTCATTTTCCTCATACTTCCCATTCCTTTTGTTCCAAAAGATGTCCTGTGAATATAATATACATGCAGGTGCATGGAGAATTTCCCGTCCTCATCACACACACACACACGATATCTTCTCTTGTGCTGGCAATTTGTGGACTAAGGGCCTGCTCACACCACTTATTTGGGGTAATGCTTGCATCCTAGTCCTATGGCAGGTGTGTTGGGGTGCCATTCAGAATAAGGCTGGCCATGCATGATACAATTGTCTTGAAATTTACCTTCAAGTATGTAGTACAAAGGCTGCCTAATTGGATACAAGTGAAAGTGTTGTTTAGCTTTGACCTCATATTATGTGGTTTGTGGTAAATCTAACAGAAAATTGTACAAGAAAATTGAAAATGTATGGCCAGACTAAAGCCCCGTACACACGTACCGAATGTCGGCCGAACGATCGGCCGTCTTTTGTCCGGTGCTGTCCTGTCGGCTGAAAAGCGCTAAAGACTGCACACGAATTTTGTCGGCCAACAACAGCCGACTGCAGAAGTGATGTCATGTGATGGTTAACTTTCCGTGTCTTTTTTCTTTTCTGAGCATGCCCAGTCTTGCTAATCCGGTGTTTGTCGGCCGAATTCTGTACTGACTGGCGAACAATCGGCCGTTCTGGTGTCGGCCAACAAAAATTTTAATGCCTGCACAACCGATTCTGTTCGGCCGAAAAGTCGCTGTCGGTTGTCGGAAGCATCATACTAACAAACCGACAATCGGCCGATCATTCAGCGGCCGAATATTTACGGCCGACAATCGCTACGTGTGTTCGGGGCTTTAGTCACCTTAAAACCATGGTATGACCGGGTCCTAAAGAAAACCTAACCTACTAATTAAAAAATGTAGGCTGCTAGTGCTGACTTCTATTTCTTAAAATGCTAATTGCATGGCTGTCATGCTGATACACTGACTTCAATGTGCTGTATTAGTCACTAACCATTGAAGAACCTGCAGAGGCTGTTAATATTTTCTGGACAAGGCTAGCAATAATAGCACCCACACTTGCTACCATTACAGGTGTACCTGAGTAAGCCAGTAAAGGATTATTTAGGAAAGCCAGAACGGGGTTCCATTCACCAGCGATTCTAAAAATCTTGTTTGAAATTTGTTGGACCCAAGCTTAGAGGCGATTCCCATTGAAGTCTATGGGACATGAATCTTGTGTTTAAATTCTAGCTATTTTTAGAGCAAATAGGTAAACTACTGTAACAAAAATGCACAGAAATCTGGGGGACATGTACCAATGGAATAAGAATTTTAAATATGCAGTATAGCGGTGAGCAATGTCTTTTTACGCTTGTAGGCAGGTGGAGATGGGGGTAGGTCCCATTTAAGGCTTGACCTCCTAAATGAGGGATTCTGGGGGTCCCTATATAAATGGGTGGTGCTGGGGCCTGGGGGGTATTTGGAAAGCTAGAGAAGGGGATAAGCCTGCTGTAGTGCTCCTGCTCTTCCCCATCTGGGGTAGGGGCTGTGGCGGAGCTCCCCCTTTGGACATCTGGGAAGAAGGTAATTACCACCTACATAAGGACTGAGCTAAAGGGAAGGAATGGAGGACTTGGTTTTTTTCCTTGGTATTTCCCCTCCAGGGAGAAGGGGCTAATGAGGGAGTAAATGGAAAGAGGGGACAGCAGATGGATTTTAACTTGCGATAGAGACACTGACATCTCCTAACATGCAGTAGGATAACCTATTTGACTGACAAATATATGGACTGACCAATATATGGACTGTTCTGTTTCTTCTTAACTTCAATCAGTAATAAGGCTTCATTAACATGTCAGCGTATCGATCGCGGGCAGAACCACCGCGATTCTGCCTGCGATCCGGAAATCATTTCAAATCGCGGGACGCCTGTGCATTGCCCGTGATTTGCAATAGCACCCCAAACGCTGTGCGATGTTGCCGCGATTTGTGCCTGCCGAATCGCGGTAACATCGCACAAAAAAAAAAACATGGGACGCATGACGCCCCAAAGAAGCTCTTGTACCTTTTTTGGGCGTCATGCGTCCCGCGGTTCTTTTTGCACTGATGTTACTGCGATTCGGCAGGTGCAAATTGCGGCAACATCGCACAGCATTTGGGGTGCTATTGCAAATCATGGGCAACGCACAGGCGTCCCGCGATTTGCAATGATTTCCGGATTGTGGGCAGAATCGCGGTGGTTCTGCCCGCGATCGATATGCTGACATGTGAATGAAGCCTAAAGAAAGTTATCAGCAAGATCTGGTCTCCATGTGAATTTTTGAGCAAGAAATGGTATTCACAGCCAATACCTGGGGAGAGTTGAGAAAAGCTTTATCTTTGCAGATCTGGCTGTAGTGCCCTGAAAGTAAATGTAGGCTCAGCGTGTGATTCCCATTGGGAGTGAGAGGAATGAGCAGGCTTAAGGCCCGTACACACGTACCGATCGTCGGCATACAAACGTCGGCGGACGAAAGATCTGCCGATTGTACGCTTGTTAGTATGGTGCCTCCGACAGCCGTCAGCGCACATTCTGCGGACAAGAATCTGTCTTGCAAGCATTGAAATTTTTGTATGCCGACACCAGAACGGCAGATTGTTCGCCAGTCAGTACAGAATTCTGCCGACACACAGGTACAAATCCCAACACGCATGATCAAACCAAATGAGGTCCCGGAAGAATTTTCTCTAGTAAACTCAACATTTTATCCAGAAAGAACTTTCGGCTCGCGGCAGTCCAAGAAATAGGTGAAATGCGGAGCACATGCTCATCTTGATAAATGTTAGAAGAAGGAAGATGCTGCTCATAATGCCATACTTTTCGAATAAAAAGGCATGTGTTCTGTTATGATGAAGATAATGTTTGTCTATTCTATCTGTTCTATCAAATTTTATAATTAAATAATTTGAACTCTTCACCATTATTTTTTTTTTTAACAGCAAAGATCTAACTATTGATATGACCCTTTATTCTTGTATGAATTAATGTCTAAAACATATTTTTCAGGTTATGCACAATATTAAACATGTTAACAAATTCAGATAGGCCATTTTTTATTTACAATTTTCTTTATTTTTTGGATCTCTGAAAAAACAAATGAAAACATCAATACTCTCCGTATAAAAAAAATCAACATAAAAAAGGTCCATTTGGACTAAATTAAATTAGAAACTGCCAAACAGGGGTAAAATAAATAATAGGGGGTTACAAAAATTAAAGTTGCTGGTAACTGTAATCAGGTTGCCATGAGGGCAGGTTTGGATCCTGCTGGCCATATTGCCACTGGCCATGTGGCATTTGGCAAGGTGGTGGGTGTTGTGGAGGTGGAGGTGGAGGGCATGGGTGCTCCTGGCATGCATGGCTGTGCTCATTAAGGATGCCGTTTTCAGCCTTTTGCAGCACATCCAAAATAATTTTTCTGGCATACTGACACTGCCTGAGGTCCACCTTATCTAAAATTTTGCCCGTCATGTTGCCGAAGGACTCATTGGTCTCCGGTTTGCGACGTAGGGCTATGGTGGCCTCCTGGATAAATTCATCGGTGATGTCGTCGATGTGTTTCCTCTTTTGCCTCCGTTTGGCAGGAGGAGGTGGTGGTGGAAAGAGTTCAATAGGCTCCTCAGGCTCCGCAGGCTCCCCAGGCTCCTGGCTGCCACCTGCCTCCTCCTCAGTGACACTTCCCTGTTGATGAAATGAACAATTGTTTAGAATGTTATAGTGTATAAAAAAATGCATGTTTGTTATATTATTGTGAACAAATAGCAGACTTTACATACAGTGGCGTATCTAGGGTCTCCAGTGCCCTTGTTGAGGAGCTGTATTTGGCAACAACCCCCCCCCCCCCAAGTTCAATGTAAAAATGTAACCCCCCCCCCCCCCCAAAAAAAAAAAATATAAAAGGGCATTAAATGTTTTTCATTTGTCCCTTGTTTGCCCAGTGTAGAGCTCTCTAGTGAGCAATCATTGTCTCAGGTGTGAAAAACAAGAAAGAGAGGGGTGAGAGATAGAGAGAGGGAGAGAAAGAGGGGGTGTGAGAGAGAGAGGAGGGGGGTTGCAGAGAGAGAGGGGCCTGAACTTGCAGAGGGCTTGATGTAGGGCATTAAGGGTGAAGCGTTGCAGGAAAACATGAATAAGGGAGCCACCTGCCTTGCTGACCCACAGTGAGAGACCAGAGACATGGAAGCAAGGATGGATGTATCATTTGCAGGAGCTGTTAGTTTGTTAGTTTTGTTTTAAAAAAGGTTGAGCCGGAGGAATGCTGAGGCTACAGCAGTGTTTGTTAGGACCGGAGGTGTGCTGGGGATGCAGCAGTGTTTGTAAGACCGGAGGTGTGCTGGGGATGCAGCAGTGTTTGTAAGACCGGAAGTGTGATGGGGATGCAGTGAGAGGCAGTCTCAGTCTCCTGGTCTTTTGGCTCAGCTGCTCTCAATGTTTTACACCTGCATGAAGCAGCTCTCAATGTTTTACACCTGCATGAATCTGCCTGCAAACTGGGGGTTCTGGGGTGTGCAGGCTGAGTGGATTGTTCAAAAAATCACTAAAACAATGCCAATGTTTTTGCGACCCACCCCCCTTGGCCTGCGCCCCTGGCGGTTGCCTGTCATGCCAACCCCTTGCTATGCCAGTTTACATAAAGGGTCAATTATGCTTTAGCTTATAATTTTGTTACATGATTAAATTTTAGCAGACAATATATAGTGAAATGCCATACCTGAGTAAAACTCTCCTCCAGGATATCTTCATCCTGGCTTGGATCAACTGACACTGAGCCCTCTGCCGAAGTCGAAGGCAGTGTTGAGATGGATGACCTCGATTCCAAGGTGTCTGCCAGGAATCGCAGGTTATCAAAGTACCACAGCCGTGGTACATGTACATTCTGTGCACCTGCTCCAGACTTGGTGGTATCCTCAATTTTCTTAACCTCCCGCCTGTAGGCACTGCGAATGCTGTTAATTTTTCGCCGTACATACTCCACATTTGCCCCAGGACAGACGGGCTTGTAGAAGGCCACTAGGTGTTCAATGGCCTGTTGTTTTAGTTTCTTATTTTTATATTCAGCCGACTTGACTTTCCACAAACAGGGCAGTTGCCTGAACTCATCAATGAAACTGATGAGAAAGTTGTGTGTGGTGTAATTGTCCACCATTTTGCAGGACAGTATATGCCTGCAAGACACAACACAACACAAAACATATTAAAATAGCATGTATTTTGGGACATAATAAAGATATTCATAGTAAAAGCTGTATAGGGCCCAAAACACACACTTTCTATTAAAATAGTCGTACCTTTGTTTGTGGGGAAAAGTCGTGATTCGCCGTTCGATCGTGCTCCAACCCTCGATATGTCCGCTAGCGAATCGTCGGCCGAAAGATCTGGCGTCCTTTAAATACAGCGCATGCGTCAACTCCTCCTCCAGTGGCGGGCTTGTGCAGGGGTGTGTACGTGCTGAAGATCAGGCCTACATGCGACACACACCTGAAGCAGTGGAACAATCTTTTCATCAAGAAGAATGTCTGAAAGATCTCAGAGTTCATCAAGTGGGGGCCGAAGTGATTGGGCCACCAGAAAATCAAGGGCTACACCCATGACAAAGGCAGAAATGGTGGAGATGGTCGGAATTTTTGAAAAAATGGACTATGATGGCAAGTTGGCAAATTATGATCGGCCCAATGCCAGGAAAGATGGCATCGTGGATAAGGTGGTGGCCTGTTTGCTAAAAAAATTCGGTGTGGAGCGATCGAAAGATCAAATTAGGAAACGGTGGTCCGACCTGAAACACCGTGAGCAGGATCAGCTGGGCCAAATCCATCAGATTTTGAAAAAAAGTAAGTTTTATTTTTTATTTTTTTTTTTTAACATGCAATATGTTTTTTATAATTTTGTGTGTGTTGTATTAACATGTCTAGATTATAATGTCTATGTAAAAAGTTAGATTACTCATTTTAGTTGTCATGTCGTGATTAGATCGATCTATTGTTGATGTTTTAGTATATGACATTAAAAGTCAGGAAGCCACAGTTAAAAATATATGTATTGTGTTGCAACGAACGTTCTTTCCTGCACGAATCTTCTCTGCAAACATTCCTATTAATCACAGATTATTAATCAAACCTTTAAATAGGAGAAAAACGAAAACTCCGTGCCAAACTATGGGAAAGGAGGAGGAGAGGTTTGGCAGCTCCATCGGCAGTTGTGGAAGAAGATGAGGACATGGGCCCAGATGGTGGCACAGATTCCACTAAAGGTAATTGGTTCCTATGCACTGTCAAACATTAATGTACCATATTTTTCGTAGATAACCATGTACATGTCTTCATATTTGTTACTAAAAGAGCTATCAAGCAGGGCACCATGTCCTAACAAATGTACCTCTTGTGACTTTTATGATATGGCAACTTTTTTGTATTATGTAGATGAAGACATTATTCCGGAAATAATCCTGGTGGAGCCAACAAGTGACCAGACACCAGAGCAACAAGAAGGTTGGTAGGCACAGATTTCTGTGTAGTGGGATCATAGAAATATATGTATTTGCAATGATTGTTTAACCTTATATTCTTGTATTCCCTTACAAATTTACATTGCAGATGTTGCGTCATGCCAGGATGTGGCATCCCCAGCCAGGTCAGAACCCAGATCTCCTGGTAACTTGCCAAGCAGCGTGGAAGCCACTTCCGAAACTGTGGAGGATCCAGGACCAAGTGTCAGAGAGCCAGTTGTGTGCCCACGTAGGTTTTTCATAATGATTTTTATCAGTGTTATTTGTAGCCTCCAATTGTCAACACTAGTTCCCTATGGGAGCCTCTTTATTTGAAAGGAAGTGGCACCGTAAGTCGGATCAGGATGCTCTGACTTGCGGGGCCACTTGCGCTGTGAAGATTTTTGAGGGGGAACTACACAGACAAATTGAATAACCCACCGTGGGTGTCCCCCCCAAGTTCACAACCAGGCCTTTGGTGTGTGGTATTGAGTTTGAGGGTATGCCCACAACAAAAAGACAGCGTGGGTTACCCCCAAAACCCCTACCAGACCCTTATCCAAGCATGCAGCTTGTCAGGCCAGGAAAGAGAACGAGCAAGCGGACCAAACACCCCCTGGACCACAGCAGGACACATGCCCTCAACATGGGGGGTTTTATTGCTTTGGGCCATGGGGCCTCTGCACCGCACACCCAAAAGCACCTTGCTCCCATGTAGAGGAGGACAAGGGCCTCATCCCCACAACCCTGTCTGGTGGTTTTGGGGGGTCATGCGGCCAGGGGGTTCCTAGGACTTTGGAAGCAACCTTTAACAAAGGGTGGCCCCCAGATCCCAGACCCCAATCACTATGTGAATGGGTATGGGGTACATAGTACCCCTACACATTAACCACATAAATGGAAGTGTATGTGAATAACGACAGGAGACGTTTATGAAATGTTCTTAAATATCTTCATCCGGTCTTCTCCACTCTGCTCTTTGGATCTTCTCCTCTCCAGTCTTCTGCTGTCCAATCTTCTGCTCTTATGTTGTCTGCCCTTTTGCCCTAGGCTCTTCTTCTTCCTTCTGTCCTCCTCTGATGCTGTTGCTGTGCATTCTGCCCGTCTCTGGTCTCTGCATCTTAATATATATACATTACGACCATGCCCTCACAATGACGTCATCATGCGTTCACACCCCTAATGAATATATAGTAAGCTCAGGAGACCGTCAGAATCATCAGCAACAGCATTGGAGGAGGACAGGAGGAAGAAGAAGAGCCTAGGGCAAAAGAGCACAAGAACAGGGTAGGTATTAACTCAAGAGGATTTTAAGATTACCTGCACACCAAATGTTTCTCTATTATGACCTCATGTAGGTGATTCACATTGACTCCGTTGTATTTTATTTTCCAGATCATGTATTACATAGTTGCACTTTGGCCAAATTGACCCGTGAGGCTCTTCAATGCTGCTCAGACCTAGAGCAAATAAAGGAGACT
This sequence comes from Pelophylax lessonae, assembly GCF_965119305.1. Taxonomy (NCBI): domain Eukaryota; kingdom Metazoa; phylum Chordata; class Amphibia; order Anura; family Ranidae; genus Pelophylax; species Pelophylax lessonae. The sequence goes on along the minus strand of NC_138770.1, from coordinate 150,062,176 downwards.
GCAACGGCATTGCAAACCAAAATGCGTGATTTTGTGGACATGCTTGGCAAATTTAAAAAAAAAATTTTTAAAAGTTTTTAATGTTTGTATTGGGATGTTCCTGATGTTCAAAATTTTATAGAATCTTTTATGCCAGTTTTATGACACTCAGATGTTAAAGAGTGTACCCAAGTTTGGGAAAAGCACTTTACAACACCCTAACCCTAACCCTGTGAATGTTTGATACTAAAACATTTTTACATTCAACAATGTGTGTTCAATTCTTTATTAGACTTTCGTTGGGGGGTCGAGGTCTAAAGCTGTGTAAAGAAGCACTAAATGTATGATGGCTGTCCTATTCCCATATTTACATGTTAATGAAAGCATTTTGGACACTGCCATATGCGAGTTGCTGGAGGTGTCAATGAAATGTTAAAGATACCCCCAGTTTTAACGCATATCACAGTGCGATCTGACATTTCACACAGGATCGGATCACACAAGTTTGAACGACTGTGCGATCCTATCCTGATGCGGCTGAATAAATGCATCATGTGCGACTTTTGTGCGAGTGCAGTGCGAATTGAGCCATACAAACTGTATAGATGATTTTCGCATGAACATCTGATCGCATGTAATAAAGGAGCAGTGCGCTACTATATTACATGCCATCAGATGTGCAGTGTGAATTGAGACATATACACTTTGTATGGCTACATTCGCACTGAACACGCATACAAGTCGCACATGACCCTTTATTTCGGATGTATCTGGATTGGATCGCACAGTGCTTAACACTTGTGAAATACAATCCTGTGCAAAAAGTAAGTGGCGGGTCACCCTTATGCAATGCTGGAAGGCTGCAAAGTCGCAGACTTCCCACATCGCATAAGTGTGACTCAACACTCAAGGTACTAGCAGTCCTAGGATTCAATATGGCATTGATATTGCCAGGAGCAATCAGTGTAGGGAGATCAGTGTAATCTATAGTGTATTGCTTGTTCGTTGCTCTAGTTCACTTTCCATTACCTATATATATATAACACTTTGAGATGAACAATGATCAAGTTTCACATAACACTGACATATCCTAACATTGGTGGGCAGTGAGAAGGATGTCATAAATGAACACAACATAACAGGTGTAGGTATGTTGTTAATACCCTAATGTATTATATGAAATATATAGTATGGGCACCTTCTGGACAATGACCACCAATGTAAGATGACATTAGATGAACCTTGGGTGTGACCTAGTTCTCAATGTGAGAGGGTTTGTGGAAATTTTATGGGGTGCAGAAGGCCCTTGTATTTACACCACTGGCTAAAAAAATAACACATGGCCATCATCACTTTGGATCAGCTGGTGAGAGACTACAGCAAAGAAACCCAATGATGAATGTATTAACCCTTCCAAAGTCACACATATATAACACATGATTTACATCAAAAATTATGTTGGTCATATGTGCCCAAATGATTAGAATCCACAATACAGAATCATAGCAATTTTTGTTTAATGTGTTCTAAAATAATAGATCGCTGACATTTATCTTGTGTGTCAAATCTTTAACAACATTAATGTGTGTGTGACATTGATTGCTGCCATGACACAGCTCCTCTCCCCAAGAAATAGTCCAGATATTCCTGGCGGATCTGACGGGCCCTGTGTGATGCCAATCCTGACCGTCCAACTTGCATTGACGTCATGGACTCCACTTGGTCTGGAGGTTGGGCCTCTCCACTTGTACCTGGCATAGCAGGGTCAGTATCCAGTTGCTGCAAAACATAATTGTGTACATTCCTAGGAAGTTGTGCAAAATGCAGCAACACAAGACCACATTATCCACTTTGTACAGTGCCAGGTGTATGGACGTCAGGAATATCCGGAACCGGTTGGCCATTATCCCGAAGGCATTCTCCACAACTCTGCGAGCTCTGGACAACCGGTAGTTGTAAATCCTTTGGTCGGGGGTGAGGTTCCTCTGAGGGTAGGGCTTCATGAGATGCTCCCCAAGCGCAAAAGCATCATCTGCGATAAACACAAAGCTCATACCCTCAACAGTTTGCTCCCTGGATGGCAGGTTCAGAGTGCCGTTCTTTAGACGACGAGTGAACTCCGTCTGCTCAATAACTCCCCCATCCGAATTGCGGCCATTTTTGCCAATATCCAAATAAATAAACTCATAGTTTGCATTAACTATGGCTAGCATGACTATACTAAAAAAACCTTTATAATTGTAATAAAATGTGCCGGAATTCAGAGGGGGGACAATGCGGACGTGCTTCCCATCAATAGCACCCCCACAATTGGGAAAATTCCACTTCTCCAGAAATTGAGCAGAAATCTCCAGCCATTGCTCTGCGTTTGAAGGAAACTGTGGGGAAAAAAAAAAAAAATTAGTGCTTGAGCACATCACATTATTAATTACACACACAGTTGTCTGTTAAATGCTTATGCAACTTGTTAAAAATATAAACAACAGGAAGGCAAACGTTTGGATTAGGGGATGTAACATATACATACATTTATTTTCAACCTCCTATTGTTATTATATTGTAAAGGGCCATACACACTATAAGATTCTCTGAAGACTTTTTCCTGCAGATTTACCTTTTCTATGTAGTGCAAGGGCCTACCAGATTGCATAGGATTTGAAAGTGTTTGTTGGACCTCATATTATTTGGTTTAGGTAAATCGGAAGGATAAATTGTTCTGACAATCTTATAGTGTGTATGGCCCATTATACTCACCAGCTAGAGCAGAGATTTACAAACTATGGCCCTCCAGCTGTTGCTGAACTACACATCCCATGAGGCCTTGTAATTCTATGACATTCACAGACATGACTAGGCATGATGGAAATTGTAGTTCCTGAACAACTGGAGGGCCGTAGTTTGAAGACCTCAGAGCTTGAGTTTTGGTATATGCTGACTTTGAGATTTAGCATGTGGGTGGGGGATGGGTAAGTAAAACTGGGCATTTATACATCAATAAGGGCTTGTGGTCAGTGAAGGTTTTAACATCATTACATAAACATACACAATCATAGGTGGGAATGGATGGACTGATTTATTTTAGATAAATCATAAACTAGGTAATAAAACATTGGCCAAGGAATAATTGTTTGAGGGAAAGTAATAAAATGACCCAAATTAAAAATACTGTTAACAGGCAATGCATTTAGGGACACATAGGAGAGAATGCTGGGGTGGTTAGTGGGTAATTTTACAAATGGTTAAGATAATCTACATCTTTACTACTATGTGCATGCGGACAGAGGGTAGTTACAAAATAATGGCCTGTGTCAATTGCTGTACATCCAAAAACCTAATAATTCTGGTGAAACGACTAATACATGTAATGTAAAAAATAAAACATACCTTGATATAGTCCTTCTGCAAGACCTTGATGATGGCAGAGCAGGTCTCAGAGGTGATGACTCCAAGTGCTTGGGGGGAGATGCCTGTGGTGAACTTCAGATCCTGCAGGCTTCTCCCTGTTGCAAGATACCTCAACGTCGCAATTAACCTTTGCTCAGGAGTAATTGCAAGCCGCATACAAGTATCCTGCTTCAGAATATAGGGGGACACCAGGGCAAGAAGACGGTAAAAGATGGGATCCGTCATCCTCAAATAATTCCTGAAGTCATCAGGATTATTTTCCTGGAGCTCCCTCAGCAAGGACATATGAGAAAATTGATCACGGTTAAGCAACCAATTTTTCGTCTAGGAGGTCCGCTTCTTCTTCCTATTGCTCGTACGTCGTCTCAGAGCCAAAACTCCAACATTAACGACAGCAACGGACGAATTCACGGTCGCCATAATAAATTCTCGAACGATGTCTCGGAAAATAGCGAAATGTCGTCAACCAAACAAATGCTACCGAAATCAGCGCGAGATGCCCAGAAGGGTCACGGCCAAACACTCACTTCCTCTTTTGTAGCGGCGAACGTGCGTGGAACGTAGTGACGTCCTTTTCTGTCGGCAGACAAATGTCCTGGGCAAGTTTTGAGCACTTTTCAACAGACAAACAACAATCACGCCAGCCGCGAACATTTGTAGGACGTCCTGTCGGCTGACGATCGGTACGTGTGTACGGGCCTTTAGTCAGGAGGATGGAAGGGTTTGGCCCCACACGTAGCTTTGAGAATAACATTGAAAATACACAAATCCTTTAAATAACATGTTTGGGGATATGTCTTCACATATTTGTGAAGCTATAGATATAGTACCTATATTATAAGTACTTACATCTTTTACAGACAGACTCACAGCTTTATTGTACACTGGCAGTGCATATTTGGCTCTGGAATTAAATTGTTCTTTTATAATTATCTTGGCCTACACTTTACAAAAAAAGGCTTTATTCAGGTAGTTGTAACAGTGACACGTGCTTTTTCATCAAATGGTAATAGATCTGCTTTGACTGGCTGATAAAAATTGGCCAGTAGTTCCCTCTGGTTGTCCCTGTTCTGTCCTGTTGCTAGCTATTTTTTTTTATCAAGCTCTCATTAAGGATTAAGAGACTTCAGATGATACAGCAGTGTACAATTAGCCAGCATTGGTAATGAGGAAGAATTTGGCAGCTTTTCATTCAAGAAATAATAGACCATGGATACAGAGGTGTAACTAGAACCTTTGGGGGCCCGGTGCAAGAAGCCATGAAGGGCCCCCCTGACCCCCCCCCTTCCCTCTGTGCCTAGGGCCTTCCCCTCTGAGCCCGGAGCCTTTCCCTCTGAGGCTAGGGCCCTTCCCACTGATCCTGGGACCCTTTACTCCCAATGCAGGGTCTTTTTTTATGGTCCCACAGTGGGAGCCTTTCCCATGTTCTGCAATGGGTGCCCTTCTTGCCATCTTGGGTCCCCTCCACGCCAGGGCCAGGAACAAGTGCAACATTTGTTACCCTGGTAGTTCGGCCACTGGTGTTAGTAGTTTTTTTATTTTTGTGGGTTTTTTTTCATTGTTTTTAACTGATTTATAATTATTAACTATTTTTTAAGAGCCCTGCTGGGGGGGCTTTGGTGAAATATTAGGGGTCTAAACAGACCTCTAATGTTTCACCTTTGACACAGAAAAAAAGAGATTGAGGGAACAGCCCTTAATCTCCATCTCTGCAGCCTCAGCTGCACTGAATAAGTTCACAGGAATAGCTCTATACAGAGGCTTCCTTTTCATTCACAAACTGAAGCAAAGTAAATATAGTTTACTATGCTTCAATTATGAATGAACACAGGAAAAATAGATACCGATCACTCACTGTGTCCATTCAGAAAAGGAAGGGGCCATTAAATTACATATTTACCAGCCCCTTTCCTCGCTATCCATCCTGAAAGCATCCCCCACAGCAGCTGGCGGGAGAGGGGAGGGGGGAAACTGGTAGCACTGTAGGAGGAGGGGGGACCAGGGGAGCACATATGGCCAGGGGCAGCAGGATAGGAGGGCAGCAGGGGCAGCATATAGAGGAACCAATGCCCTCCATCTTTCTCCTGCAGGTGCTGAATGCCTGCGGGAGGGAGAGGAGGAGAAGCAGGCTGTTAATGGCTGCAGGAGGAAGATGGAGAGCATTGGTACTCTATATGCATAGCTCCCAACTGTCCCTGATTTAGAACAAAGTCCCTCTGTCCCTTGTTCCTCCTCATTTGTCCCTTATTTTGTTCTACTGTATATAGATGTAAATTAAATGCACTTTTTAGCTTTTAAAAAGTGTTCCCTGCTGCTAAACCTTTCCTACAATTTCTAAATTGTTGCACTTGTAAATTTAAAAATCCAGTATTAAGGAATAGCAGAGGTAAAAAAGCACTTGTGGGTTTAACTAATCATTTTTTTTCTATATTGCTCCTTTAAGGGGGCATAGCGGGGGGGGGGGGTGTCCTATGCATACACACTTTTGCTAATAGTCCCTCATTCCCTTCTCAAAAAGTTGAGAGGTATGTATATGCCACCCCTCCTATCCAGGCGTACAGGGGAGCCGCACGAACTCCCTGGAGCATGGGGCCGGGTCGCAGTTGCGACCCCTGTAGTTACACCCCTGTATGGTTAGTAAGATATTACACCAGAGGTGAAAATTGTCCAGCAGCAGGACAGTTTTTTATGAGCTAGGCTAGGCCCAGATTTGCCAGAAGCAAAGGGCAAAGGCTGGGGCCTTATCAAAATAATTAGGATGCAGAGGCTATAGCAATGTAAAATTAGCCAACAGAAGAATAGTTTTAATTAAAGATACTAGGCTTAACTGGTATATGCCTAATTTTTATTTTATCTAGCAGGAAGGGGGGGGGTGCATTGAATGTGAGTTATATTTTGTGAGGGTTTAGGTGCACACTGTTCTTGCATTTATTTGAAAAATGTATTTTTTTTATTCATTGATGATTATATTTCAATTTACTTATTTACTTAGGTCTGATAATAAATATTCCCTGAGGAAGTCAAATCTTTTGGCAAAACATGTCGATAATATCACCCCATACTATCAATCATGTCTGATTACATCCAAAATGAATTGATCCAGTAATGTGAATGTGTTTTTTTGTCTATATATGTGTGCTTTCGCTACGTCTAAAAATATTAATCAACTTAATAAAATTCATGAATTTTAACATATGTCTCTGAAATCGGGTTATTGCCACCTTAAAAATCCCAGCCCCTGATGTGAGCATCTTTTTCGTGTTTCTTTCAAATAATGCAGAGGCATGCTGCACAAACAAACTACAATGGAAGCTCCAAGAAGAGATGGTCAGTGACAAGTTAAGTGCACCCACACTTAAACAAGAGGCCCTATCAGTATAAAATAAAATGTAAAAGAAAACAAAAAAAAAAACCCACAAACCACAAACTACAACTCCTGAACAGAGCAGTTTAACCTAAAAAAGAATCAGAATACAATCAAAATCAATATACCCCAAAATAAATGAAACAAAAGTCCATTTTATATAGAGAAGCCTGGCTGCAAAAACAAGTAGTTTATCATAAAGTAAAGGTCCTATCAACATAAAATAACAAATCATACACCCCCAAAATAAATGAAAACCCCAAAATACCACTGCATGAAACAAAGCTTTTAAATATTTAAAAATTGCTGCTGACCTTTATACTTGGTGAAAAATCCTATTTTGCTTTTCCTATGTATTGTTAAGGAGGGAGCTGGGGAGTTGTGTTAACTATATTAAACATATTATTCAGCAAGAGAAGTCTGTATTTTTTTAGGTTATGCCATGCAAAAGGAAATATGACACAAAATATAAAGTAGGACTTATCCCAATTTTCTCAATCTGCAAAATATACTTTACATTTTGTTTCTCTGAGTGCTGCAATTTCAAATTTAGTCTAAACGCCACCTACAGGGGGAACCTGGTATCATGGCCTGACCATTTACATGCAATAAGGTTCTAATGCCAAGAAATGTAAACAAAACATATTTATTGTACTCTACATAGCACTGACATTTTATGAGCATGTTATATTGTACAGGTATAGAACAGTTAACATAAGCTTCTGCCACAGAGGAGTTTACAGTATGTTAGTTTTAGAGTCAAACACACACACACACACACATACAGAGCCCGTACTTTATTGAGAGATTAATAAAGGACTTGAAAGAAATCCAGGCAATCATGGAACTACATTCTCACAGGATCCTGGAGGTTATTAGTCTCAGAACCCCGGCACTGCAAGGCGTTGTCCACTAAACTAGGGCAAGAGTCATAATGCTACTTATGTGTGGCTATTTCCATGTTGCTACAGACAAATATGAATACATTTTAATTTAATTTAATTTAATTTAGGCTTAAAAACTCCACTAAAGCATATAATTGGCAAAAATGTAAAATCATATTCATTTCCGCATTGTACTTGAAGTATTTCTAGCTTACTCCTATTAATCTGAACGGTTTTGAATTTGTAAACTTACTTTGTGAAGATCCCCACGCATTCACTTCATTGAATTCTGTGGCACGTATTCACTGTGCCCAAAGTTGCCAACGTTCCAAAAACTTTTTTTAGGGACATCTTTTTTTGCTGTGTGTCCAGCAAGCCATTGTAGGCGGAGCATTTAATAAACATATCATTAACATTAATTTATTAGTTACAGGCATATGTAGCGTCTTTTACCCTCAGGCTCAAAGACTTGATACAAGCTTCTCAGATATTTAGGTTACTACAAGTCCCAGCATTGTCATTTATTACCTTGGACAGACAATGTTGGGAGTTGACGTACTTTTGTTACTAGTGTGTTGATAATGTGAGGAACTACAGGTACCAGGCTGGAGAGATAAACTAAATGCTGAAACTTCCTGTTGGGCCATCTTTGGCTTCAGCACTTTCCAGAAACACAGGAAGTCCCTCAACATGTTCTGTGCAGAGGCATGTTGAAACATTGTGGTCATGCGGCAACTTGTAGTTCCTCATCAGCGGCTTCTCCTCCCTGGCTCTCCTTCTCCCATCATCTCGGATGTTATTTGAGCAGCAAATTCAATGTGAAAAAGTTTTAGCTTTGCTAGCGGAGAGGAATGTCAAATAACAGGCACAGGGTGTCATGGGAAGGCCTTCAGAAACTCAGCATGGAGGAGACATTTGTTTACCTTGTGTGCCAATGTCACTAGGGTTGCCACCTCATTCCTTTAAAACTGATTCCAGATTCTGTGGCTGAATAAAGTGGTAATTCTATTCACTCAGTGCTTTATCTGCAATAAATTACCCCAAGAACCTATGTAATTAATATGTATTCGGTTTTAAAGGGATAAGGTGGTATACCTAGCTGTCACTATGTTCCTTCCCTCCACCAGTGACTCCCAGCGGGTCTCCCTTACCTCAGAGTCAGTTCTATTGTCAGCATGGAGGAAGGGAAGCCGGGAGCTGGAGCATTAGGAGGCAGAGCAGGGAGGAGGAAGTTACATCCTCCCCCTCTGCTGGGGCCTGTGCATGAACATGATTGGCTGCTAGGATTCCTAGCAACCATATATTTTGACAGCAGTGTGCAGCAGTGCCAGCCCCATTTGTCATGTGTCCCACGATTTTGGTGGGGACAGCTGCAGATAGGACCTTCTACTTCTCAAACCTTGAGCAATAAAAAAATAAAAAACTTTCCCTGACTCCATTTGTTTAGCTGTAGGGGAGTTGGTGCCAGAAAGGGGAATATCTTTCCATTTTCAGATACGGCGGAGTAATCTGCATGTAGCGGCTCCCAACGGCCTCTTATACATCTATCTGCTGGACCGATCAAGCGGATTGATATTAAAGAGTTCAGGTCAAGGAACAGGGGCACTACAGATTACTCGGCTGCACCTGAAAATTGAAAAATAGTCCCCTTTCTGACGCGGTCCCACTGCAGCTAGACAAATGGAGCCAGAAAAAAAATGTTATTTTTATTTTGTTTAGCACTTCTCCCATGGGAGCTGCTGTGTGTGGGTTCCCCTGAGTTACCATTCACAACAGTAGACCATTCTGACATGGTTCCAAGTGTTTTTACCTTAGACAAGGACCAGTCCAGTTTCTTTGGTTTTTGTGTTTTTATTTATAACTTGGATAGGAGAAGGGATGAGTGGGATACTCCAATAACTGAACTATGCACAAAAAGGCAGGGACTGTACAAATAATGCTGACTGACGCTGGTTAACGCTGATTGAGCTAGTCACGGCTAGGCCGCTTACTGTATTTCACCTTTGACTGTGAAAGAGTCCAATTCGTTTCCTAAGGCACTCCTTTCCGGAGGTAGCTGACTTTAATAGTAGACTGCACTGCTGAGCTACTTCAGGGCCCTTCCTGGTGCCCCCTTTAACCCCTATTCTTCAGAGCTTTACAACTTGTCACCCCCTTTACTGTAACACTCCGGGTTAGCTGGCTCCTTGATCCCCTTGCTCTCTCGGAAGTGGTCCCCTCTATTAGGCAGACCCCTGGGCAGATCTTGGGTACTCATGATACTGTTTTTCCAGAAGTATTCTGCCCAGCAGCTCTACTTGGTCAGCACACTGGATCCTCCTGCAGCACAGCTCAACCCTTGGTCCCTAGGCCGACTGCCTGGACCACCTTCCTCAGCAACAGAATGAGAGACAGCCATCACCCTCCTCCTGGGACCTGGCTTCCTGCCCAAAGACACCCTGTCACATGCCCCCTCCGGATTTATTTCCAATCCCAGGATGCATTGCAGCAATGCCCACCCACTGGGACAGTCATAAACCCTGGTGTGCTATTGGCTAGGTTTCCTCCACTGTCCAACAAGGTCCCTCATTGGATACAGTGGGGAGACTCCCCAGACTCAACAGGTCACACCTGGAAGCACGTGACAGGCTAACTAACAGATCAGACCCTCCTGATAAGCAGAACAGGGTCACACATATGCTTTGCCTAGCACCTACCTAGGAGGGTGCTATATTTGTAATTGCTCTAGGTTTATTGAGAAATAGGGAGTCCTATCTTCAGTTGCCCTGATCCCCAATTCCGGGACAAAGGCTGGGACTGAGCAATGGGAGGACAGAGGCCAAAAAATCGTGACTGTCCCTGGCAATCTGTGACAGTTGGCAAGTATGTATGCCCTGTGAGTAGGCACTGCGGTGTCACACATTTCATAGAGCCTGCCTGTAGTCCTTAGAAATTGAAAGTAAATAGCATAGGATAAGCTGCAAAGCATGCAGAGAGTCCAAGAAGTTGTGGAAAAAGATGGCTAGTAGACACAACATGAAAGGAGATTTTTCAAGCAAGCTTATATTGGATTATCGAAAATAACTATTGTTTGTGATGTATTACAATGCTGATGTTAAAAAATGAAAGTGTATGCCTTGACCATAGAACTCTAATATTGTAAGTGTATGCAGTGACTATATTAACCCTTCTCTACAAGAACTGAGGAGCTTAAGAACAATTTGTCCATCTCCATAATTAGGAGAGACATCAATGAATTGTCAGTGAAAAGCTTCTGGCCCCGAGCTCTCTAGAACTTTTCACTTTAGAAAAAGAACATTAAGTGGGGGAGGGAAGCGTTACACGTTAACAAATTAAGCAAGCTAACCTTTAAATCAAAACCGGCTTTAATAAGTAACATATGAAGGCTTGAACTTACAATGCCCTAGATACTCTTCCATAAATGCAAGATCTTAAATGCCAAGCTAATGATGCTCATCCACTGTAGTCAACCTCTATCAAATGGGGGAAAAAAGAGGATTTAGCTACAAAAAGCATATGTTTTATGCGTAATAATCTGTACATTGTGCAGTCCCTCTAAATCATACATCACACTCCTCGCTCTAGAACAGCAAACAATGAAAAAGAAACATGTGCTTGCCTGAAGGGGACCTATTTAAATGAAACACTCCTGGCGCCATACAATGGTAAACACAATATAAAGCAGATGTATTGCAGGGTTGTTTTTGAAGATGATCTTTGATGAATAGAGATTACCCAATGAATATTCTGTGTGAGTACACTTTTTTTTGTTACCTGTGCTGTTTTATAGGGCTGGCAATATGCAGACAGAACTTGCATGGGATATTATTGCTGGTAGTTTTGCTGGAAAGCAGCTTGTTATCATCAATGCCTGAACTCTACGGGCCTTATGTTTCAATGTGTTCATATAAAGAAATTAATTTACTTGTGCTCAGCCACCAATCAGCATCCTGCTTCCTGGCGGTAAATAACTAAGATCGTGTGGATATACATGTATATGTGCACTCATATATATGCGCTGTCCTTAAGGCTCTGTTCACATCTAGGAGTTTTTTGGGCAATTTTCTGCTCTAAGTCCAACAAGACAAATCCCATTCATTTCAAAGGCCCCTTTTCACATCTGAGCATTCTGTCGCCTTAAGCAAAGCGCATGTCACTTAAAAAAGTACACAAGCTTCTTTTTTGGCAGATTACAGGCGTTTTAATTTTTTTTTTTTTTTTTCATTTGTCACTTGTCAACTTAAAAACGCCTGCACAAAAACGCTGCAAAAATGCCTGTAAAAAGCCAGAAAAAAGCCTTTAAAAATAGCAATGCCTAGATGTGAACGTAGCCTCAGGCTTTAAATATAGACTGAGGTCGAATATAGAGGCACCACTCAACAGCCCTCAGGGTACAAAATATTGCCACAAAACACTCTATAATACAGAGGTAAGAGCACAGGATGCATGTAGAACCCTTTTTGGGGAGGTCCAGCCTTTTGGTTGCCTTGTAATGGGCTAGTAACTTTGGACCCTTTATTATAGGTTGGTGGAGGTGGAATAAGGACAGGAGAGTTTGTCCGCGGAGTGAGAAGAGGATTCTCCGAAAAAGCCTAACTAAATTTTTTTTTGTTCTTTTTTGTGAAGGAAGGCTGTTCATTGCAGAAGAAATATACAATGTGGTTGATTTACTATAGACAAAAAGACTGCATTTTCCCCAGAGCTTAGTAAATGTGGTAAAACTCTGCTGATCTCCATCATCCAATCATGTGCATACAAAAATGCTTTTTTTATTTTCTTTGCACCTGAGTTGGTACTCTTTACAAAGTCAAGCTTTACCACATTACATTTTCTAAGAAAAAAAAGAGTGCAACTGCATTGGGGTTGATTTACCTTTAGTAAATCAACCCCAATGTCTCTTCTGCAATGTAATAAACCTACCTGCCTGCTCTTTTTTAGAATGTACACTGAGTTGTGCAAGCACAGCTCAGTATACATTCCAGCACTGTGCTTGTGTGTTGGGATGACTGAACTCCTGCACGTGCGCAGGAGTTGCGTCATCCCACAACATCCAATCAAGATGGCTGAAAACTGGTACCAGGAAGAATCCAGTTGGGAAGATGACGGCACTGGTGAGGTATCTTGTGGGCAACAAACCACTGGCCAAAAGGTAAGTGTTGCAGAGTTTAGTTTCACTTTAACCACTTCAGCCCCGGAAGATTTTACGCCCTTCCTGACCAGGCCCTATTTTGCGATTCGGCATTGCGTTATTTTAACAGACAATTGCGCGGTCATGCAACACCATACCGAAACAAAATGTACGTCCTCTTTTACCCACAAATAGAGCTTTCTTTTGGTGGTATTTGTTCACCTGTGCGATTTTTATTTTTTGCCCTATGAACAAAAAAAAAGCGACAATTTAAAAAAAAAAAAAAAAACAATATTTTTTACATTCTGCTATAGGACATTCCCAAAAAAAATAAATAAATAAAATCAACATTTTTTAACATTTTAGGCCAACTTGTTTTCTGCTACATATTTTTGGTAAAAAAAAATCGCAATAAGCGTATTTTGATTGGTTTGCGCATAAGTTATCGCGTCTACTAACTATGGGAAAGATTTATGTCATTTTTATTGTTTTTTGTTTTTTTTTTACTAGTAATGGCGGCGATCCGCGATTTTTAGCGGGACTGCAACATTGCGGAAGACAGATCAGACCCCTAATTGACATTTCTGACACTTTTGGGGGGACCAGTGACATTACTACAGTAATCAGTGGTAAAAATATGCACTGTTACTGTAACAATGCTATTGGCAGGGAAGGGGTTAACCCTATGGATGATCAAGGGGTTAAATGTGACCCTAGGGGAGTGATTCTAACTGTATGGGGGTTGGGCTTCTGAAATGATCACAGAGACATGTGATCCTATATAGCAGGATCACATGGGCTCTGTGATCATTGCAGGGAGAAGGACAGTCAGCTGTGTTTACAACAGCCGACCGTCCTTCTCTCTCAGCGGGGAACGATTGTGGGTGTCAATCGGCAATCAGAGCCGCCTGCCCACTGTATCGGCTTCCCCGCTGAAGAGCAGGACGGGAGCGCGCCGCCCCCTAGACTCCCGAGAGCGAGCGCCGTACATGTACGGCGATTTGCCTGGGAGCGGTTGCCTGCCGCAGTACATCTGCGGTGGGCGGTCGTACACCAGTTAAGAAGGGGTAGAAAAGGGACTTCGTAAATGTCCATGTGGGAGAAGATGTCCTGTAGGAGAGAGAGGCTAGAAATATTCTCTGCAACAGGAACCAACTGAGAACCATCTTATCAGAAGAACCTTGTCTTGCCACTGTGCTGGAAAAGGTTTGTCACTGGAATGACTGTTAGGTTTATCCTTTGCTGGAGTAAAAGCTAAAGGGGTTCACCTTCTGAAGAGTAAAATACATGCACACGTTATTGCAGGACAAAAAAAAATGTGCATTCATTATTTTTTCCACAGGGGCCTGCAAAGCATTAAACCCATGAGGATCAGTGGATGGCGGGTGCAATGTCAGGCTCCTGCAGACACGTCCTCCAGCTTTCTGGCCACACTTCTGTTAGACAGCTGGAGGAAGTGCCAATGCACAACGAGTGCCCTGATTACCGCACTCCTAGTCTGTTGAAATTAATTTTTCAATGAAGAACCCCCACACACTATCATGGAGGGGAAGGAGGCACAGGGGTGAGGGTTGGTGCTTAGAAACATGTTACATGTTACACTTTAAATACGGGTGTAACATAACATGTTTCTAAAGGTGAACTTAGCCTTTACTCAAAAAAAAGAGTTAAAAGTGAGACTTTACTAGAAAAAAAAAAGTTTGTTTGCAGCCAGGCTTTTTTAATACAGAAGAGACATATTATGTTCGCATCTGCCAAGATTACTTTATGCATCTGCTAAGAGATCTGCAACTCCTGTGCATGCATTCCTGTGTGATTTCTGGTTTGAACTGACCCTCGCAGAGGTCACAATTCAGTGACAAAAATTGAGAAATAATAAAATTCTAGTGTATACCATCACAGACCATAGATTTTTAAGACACAAGGGGAAGGGGAGCAATTAAGCAAAGTCTAATGCCTCGTACACACGCAACGATTATCGGCCGACCGATCGGCCGTCTTTTGTCCAGAATTGTGTTTTGTTGGTTGGAATGTGCCTAGACTGCACACAAATTTTCTCGGCCAACAAGAATCAACTTCAGAAGTGATGTCGTGTGCTGGTTTACTTTCCGTGTGTTTTTTCTTCTCTGAGCATGCCCAGTCTTGCTCATCAGATTTTTGTCTGCCGAAATCTGTACTGACTGACGGAAAATCGGCCGTTGTGTTGACGGCCAACAAAAATTTTATAGCCTGCACACCAGATTTTATTCGGCCGAAAAGTCGGAGTCGGTTGTCGAAAGCATCATACTAACAAGCCGAAAATCGGCCGATCGGACGTTGGCCGAAAATTCACGGCCAACTATCGATGCGTGTGTACGAGGCATAACTGTGCAAACCAGAACCATATTTAGCTGAGCAGCTTCTACTCATATAAGTCAATTAGTACAAGAAGAGTGCCGATGGAATAGCTAAGCACCATGGGTGAGGAGCAACGTTTCTGTTTAAGGAGAAATTCCCTTCTGGTGTACTAAAATGTGTAGAAAAGCATTAATTTAGCATCTTTTGATACAGAAAGGGAGTCATAGATACTAACAGCAAGACTATAAGACCCGGTGTCATAGAGAGTTTCTGTGTAATTTTTATTTCATAATTGTTGCATATTTTAAAAATTAGTGATCTACAAAACAAGATATGACGCATGGACTCAATTAGCTTTTATTTTGGCATTCTAAAAACCTGAAATTATTATTTAGGGCTAAGTTCATACATTTGCTTTGACAGTGACCAGACTAGTATCTGTACAGAAGAGTACAGAAGTGCTTCACATCAACAGTAACAGTTCAAAAGGCAAAATGCCCATTGTACAGGTGATTTCCCTGGAGCTTCTGCACTTCTCACAAAAGAAATTTGAAAAAAAATGCAGCAGTGCCTTTGGGGACATCTCTGATGATAGTTCCACCTGAAACCATACACCTGCTGTTAAGGCCCTTACATGACATATTATTCAAAATATGACAGGATGAACTTTCTTACAGCAACAGAAGTTATCTTTTAACATTCCTCTAAAAGTAAACAGAACACATACATATAGGGGTGGTGATGACAGGTTAAAGCAGAATGCCACCCAAAATATTTTCTGTAACCTTGGTGGGGTGATCCCCAATTGTGCCAACATAATGTTGTGCTCAACATCTTTGTGGGTATATATGGAGAAAGGAGGACCAGTAACTTTAGCTGTCACAGCAGATCAGTAGGTAGGTGGAGATTTCCATGCTACAGACCCCAATAAACACCAAGTAGGACATACAACCCTGTCTCAATTCTTTAAAAATTACAAAAAAGATTGCTTTGTAAAAAAAAGTAAAATAAAATAAAAATCATTCTTCCTTTACAGCCTTTACAGCCTAAGGCCCAATTCTGTATGTTTTTTATGGCAGCTCAATGATAAGAAAAAAAAAATGTTCTTGATGCAATATACACCTCCTATTTGGTGTTGTTCCACAAAGACTCACCATACTGCCATGCATTGCTGGCCCTCTTCTAGGCTGAATGATGAGCCGGGCTCTAAACCCGGAATTACGCAGAGACGTACGGGTATGTCTCTTTACCTACAGCCACTGCTGGTGGGCAGTCGTCAAAAAATAACTGGATGATTTATCAATATGTAATCCTTGTAAACAGATTATTTTTTTTGTTTGTTGTTGTTTTTCTTTTAAAGATTAATGCTGGCCATACACTATATGAAAAATTGGCCAATATTCGGTCATTTGGACAGTTCGTTTATTTTTCAGACAGTTAATGGGCACACATTCGTAGTCGGTTGTGATGTTTTTGAGCCAAAAAAAAAACAAAGTACAAGTTTGAAAATTTTCTACCAAACAAACAAAAAATTTCAAGGTTATGGTGGTGTTTCTCGTCCACATATACCTAGTCCACCGTTTCACATATACCTAGTTCTCATTGCACTAGGTATATGTGAAAAAACAAACAAAAAATTGATTAATTTATGTCCATTGAGCGATTTATCTGTCATTACATGATGGCACTATCGTTTGCTCTCATGGCCGAGTTCGAACAATTTTTTGTATAGTGTATGGCCATGATAAGTCAGACATTTTAGTTGTACTTAGGAGTGTTTCCTCACATGCGTTTGCTGGGGTTTCCATGCAATCCAATTTAATAACCTGATTATAATCAAAGTTACAATTTCCTACAACAACTTTTAATTCCTTTTATGTTTGATTGAAAATGTCAAACCTGCTTGATTCCTTTATGGTTCAGCCTCAGAAAATTGATTGTCCATGGTTGAAAAATGTCCTTACTGTTCAATTTTACATTATTACAACCAGAACCTTTAAATTATCGGATTACTGAAAAGACTAACCAGATAGATTGCTCACTATAATTGGTGGATGGTGGGAGACTGAGATGAACTTGTCTTGATTACTGGCCCACCATGACTTATCTCCAATAGTATCATGTTGTAGAGATACAATCACTCCTATTCCATGGAGAGAAGAGATTCTGAGCCAGTGCTGAGATATAGCCACCAGGAGTGTGCTGGTGTGTTGGAATGCCAGAACAACACCTTCACATTTGTTATATGCAGGATTTTTTTTAAAAAAAAAGGTTAGGCTGAATACTACGGAGATTCTTCAGATAGTTTCGCAGCCATCTTCATCACAGCTTGACAACTCATAAATTATACTGCAAGGTCAGCCGGCTTGCCAGACAGACTAGTCACATGACACTCTCAAACACGACCAATTACTACTCCTCCCGCCCTCACAGTTTCCAACTGTAGTGTATTAACACAGACAAGCTGTACAGGTTGCTTCTTTATTCACTGCACATCAGCATGCAACTAACTTCAGCCACACCCAGCTCCCAGACATATACATAATTGTAACATTTTGCAGACAGCAACTTAACCCGTTGCTTACCATACTACATTCCCTCCTCTCTTTGAATAAAACATAACATGCACAACGTATTAATAAGATTAACAAAATGCATGGATGAACAACTAAAAATTTAAACTATAAACTCCTGACTATACACATAGTCCTTAAGGTAGGCCGGTGGATTTGTTGCTCGTTTTTCTCTTGGCCATTCCGATGTGGATGGTTGTGGATTGAAGTCTGGATCACTGGCAGTATCATCACTACTCTTTGCCTGTTCGCCATCTTCCGATACTTGACCTTCTGACTCAATAAATTTCTTCACAAATGAGGAATTACGCACTTTTGTGTGTCCATCTAAATCCTCTAAAACCACTTGAGTACCTCTTTTCTCCTTTACAACATAAGGCTCAGGTTCAAAGGACGGAGCCAGTTTGTTAAACCGATCACTTTGAAGCAACACCTTATCACCCTGTTGAAGGCCACTAGGTTGACAATGGCGGCGGTGGTTTGCATACTGTTCAGCCCGGATCTTCCTTTCCTCATCAATATGCCGAAAAGGTTTCTGACTTGTAGGAGGACCCCCAATGTCTGGCAATTTTGTCCTGAATTTGCGACCACAAAGAAGTTCCGCAGGACTAACGCCAGTGACAGTATGCGGAGTTGTGCGATAAGCCAAAAGAAAACGCCACAGTTCCTTTTTCCAGTCTCTTCTCTCTAAATGAGCAATCCGCAAAGCTTTCAGCAAGGTTCGATTCTGGCGTTCCACTTCCCCGTTAGCCTGTGGCCAGTATGGAGTTGTACGATGATGTTCAATAGCATTTGATTTCAGATAATCCTGAAATTCCTGAGAAGTAAATTGGGCACCATTATCACTCACAATCCGTTTAGGCAACCCATGAGATGCAAAAATGCTCTCCAACCCCTCAATTACAGTTGATGATGTAGCTTTAGTGAGAACTACCACCTCTTGCCACCTTGAATAATAGTCCACAACAACTAAAAGATGGTGTCCAGATGGAATGTCGCACAGATCAATGGCTAAATCTTCCCATGGTCCCTCAGGTAGAACAGTGTGAGTTACTGGTTCTGGTTTAGGTTTGCTGCCCACCAACTGACATGCTCGACATGAAGAAACCAAACGTTCCACATCCTTGTCAATTCCTGGCCACCAGACTTTCTCACGTAATCTTTGTTTGGTGCGTACAATGCCTTGATGGCCCTCATGGGCTAAATGTAATGTACGTTTCCGTAAATCTTTAGGCATCACAATACGATTGCCACGTAGAACTAGTTGTCCTGCAATACTCAGCTCTTGTTTGATTCTGTGATAGCTTGGGTCACAATCCACCCAAACCCCTTGTCTTACACATTTTCTCAACCGAGCAATTTCCGGATCCACAGATGACAATTCTTCAACCTCCAGCGGTGTCAATGCCTGAGGCATGGCGTTAGTAGCCACAAAACGAATGTACTCTTCTGCCAGGTTATGAACAGGTGCAGAAGACTGAGGCAATCTGGAAAGTGCATCTGCCGCATTAGTCGGTCCAGGTCTGTACCGCACTGTAAAGCGATATGGTAACAATCTAAGAACCCATCTCTCAATTCTGGCGGATGGTTTTGAGCGTGGCGAATATATCACTTCCAGAGGCTTGTGGTCTGTGATGATTTCAAAATCAAGGCCGTAGAGATAGGTGTGAAACCTTTCACATCCCCAAACAACAGCCAAAGCTTCTTTCTCGGTCTGAGAATAACGTCTCTCTACATCAGTGAGGGATCTGCTTGCATACTGAATAGGCCTGTAATCGCCTGTGCATTGTCTCTGAACCAAGATGGCGCCTAACCCCACAGGGCTAGCATCGACAATAACTTGGGTGTGTGCAGTAGGATTGAAATAAGCCAAAGTTGTGGCGCAAGTCAGCCGTCTCTTAAGTTCATCAAATGCACCTTGTTCCAAAAAGCCCCACTTCCACGGGACTGCTTTGCGAGTCAACACTCTCAAAGGTTCACTGACAGTCGCCATATCTGGAATAAACTTGGCACAGTAATTCACTAGCCCAAGAAAACTGCGTACTTCTGCAGGGTTTTCAGGATTTCTGGCATCAGACACAGCTTTAATTTTACAGTCCTCCGGACCAATGCCCCTGTCAGACAGCACATGGCCCATAAAAGTCATTTTATTCATTTGAAATGTGCATTTCTTCTCATTTAATGTTAACCCTTTCTCCTTCAAGCGATT
Source organism: Pelophylax lessonae (assembly GCF_965119305.1). Classification (NCBI taxonomy): domain Eukaryota; kingdom Metazoa; phylum Chordata; class Amphibia; order Anura; family Ranidae; genus Pelophylax; species Pelophylax lessonae. The sequence continues at coordinate 150,042,297 of NC_138770.1, read as the reverse complement.
TAGCACTGCACGGAGACGTTCGTCGTGCTCCTGTGTGTTTGTTCCCCACACAATTATATCATCAGAAATGTTATGCGTGCCTTCACAACCATGTAGCACTTGCTGAATCACATGTTGATAGGCCTCCGGTGCGGACGATACGCCAAACATCAACCTCTTGTATCTAAAAAGACCTTTATGGCTTGCAAATGTAGTGATGACTCTAGATGCTGGGGTCAATTCAATCTGATGATAACCCCATTTCAAATCCAGTTTACTGAAGACACTTGCCCCATTCATTGCATGCAGAACATCTTCAATAGTGGGAATTGGATGTCTCTCTCTCTGCACAGCTTGGTTAGCACATCTCATGTCCACACAAATCCGAATATCTGTACCCTTTGGTACAACAACTAACGGCGATACCCACGGAGTGGGCCCTTCCACAGGTTCAATAATGTCAAGGTCTAGCAGCTCTGCCAGTTTGTGCTCAACAGGTGATCTCAGGCTATAAGGAAGTCTGCGTACTGGCTGTGCAATAGGCTTTACATGTGGATCAATGTGAAGCTCCAACTGAAAATCCTTTAATTTTCCAAACCCAGAGAAGCAATCTTTAAATTCCTCTTTCAATGCAGAAATAGCAGGAGACACCATATTCACTCTTGCGCTGCCTACATCACGGCCAATCTGTAACACCCCTAGTGCCATTGCGGTTTGACGACCAAGCAGAGGCGACCCTGTGCCATCTACAACATAGAATTCGGTCTGCAATGGAGGACCAGTCTCATGTGTTTGAACAGAGGTATAAAATTTGCCTTTAAGTTGCAGTGGTGTACTGGAGCCATAAGTATAAATCTGTTTAGTGGTGTTACACAATTTAAGGTGATTTTCTCTGCCATTAAGACTGTGCCAAGAAGCCAAGTCCATAACATTGCATGTAGCTCCAGAGTCAATCAACACTGACACATCTGTATTTCCAATCTTAATGGTTAATGTCCCAGCTTGCAGAGAACACAGGGAGAATATAAATTCACAGTCAGGAGCACTCTCTTTATCCTCAGCTATAACATTTACTTGTGCAGATTGTCCTTTGGTTTTGTTATCTCTGGTTGTACTTCTACACACAGCTGCAAAATGACCTGTCTTTCCACAAGCATAGCACATTTTATTCTGTACCACAGTGCAGTCCTGACTTGTGTGTCCCGCCCTGCCACATTTATTGCTGGTGATATGTAAAGTCCTCTTTGGAAAACTCTCTTTCCTACTCCAGATATTCCTATTATTATAGGTAGGTTTGGAGACTGTATTGACAGATGCAGTGTTCTTGGTTTCAATATGCAGAGCCTGGAGCTCACACAGTTCAATGGCTCTTGCAATCTCCTGCAGACTAGTAAATGTGAGACTAGGTTCTCTCAATAATCTCCTCCTGAGGTGCACAGATGTGCATTTCTCTATGACCTGATCTCTGATTATCTCCTCAGTTACAGTCCCAAAATCACAAGACTTTGCCAGATATTTCAGCCTAGTCACATAACTGTCTGTGGTTTCTCCCAGTTCTTGCACAGCCTGTCTAAACTTATATCTTTCATAGGGAATATTTTTCTTTGGCTCAAAGTACTCACTCAGTCTATTCATGGCTGTCTCATAGTCTGAATCTTCCCCTGTTGCTCCCAGGGTTTCAAAAATGTCCTGAACTTGAGGTCCAGCTAGATGCAGCAGCATGGCTCTCTTCTGAGCAGGTGCAGTCACTCCTGTGGCTATAACATAGAGCTGAAATCCCTTCTTCCACTTGTCCCAGCGCTGTGAGAGACTAGTGTGGTCTCCAGACACATAAAACGGTCCGATAGCCGGTAAATCCAGAAAGCTAGCCATCCTCGTCGCCAAAATGTAGTGTATTAACACAGACAAGCTGTGCAGGTTGCTTCTTTATTCACTGCACATCAGCATGCAACTAACTTCAGCCACACCCAGCTCCCAGACATATACATAATTGTAACATTTTGCAGACAGCAACTTAACCCGTTGCTTACCATACTACACCAACAAAAATATAAAAGTGTGGAAACTTTATGAAGACATTTCATACAATAAACAAAAGTGGTTCATCAACCATTGTCTGCAGAGAACCATGCACAGCCCACCCTAATGCCTGCATAATATTATTGCATATGACGACCCTACTGAGACCTCCAGATATACATCCTGGTAACATGCCTGCTGACAAAGTATAGGTGTTTCCAGAATTCCATTCTAACTCTGGCAGTGGCTCAGAACTTCAAAGGTGAGCTTATACTGTATGATGATTGCAGGTGACAGCATTGTCTGAAATATGACAGTTATGTCACTAGGCACGGTGAGCAGTAGAGCAAGCTCTACCAGGATATGGTTATGTAAGATAGGATTAGGAAAGCTTAGTAAGGGCATTTTGTGGATTTACTGGTGATACAAGTTACAAAACAAAACCTTTTTAATATATTCTCAAGTAAAAATTAAGAATTAAGTGCAGCGATTTATTTTCACTTATCATGGAGTAACCCTTTAAAGCAGGCATTTCCAACCTGCAGCCCGGGGGTCGCATGCAGCCCAGAACCGCAGGCAATGCGGCCCACTGTCCCCTGACAATTTATATTTATTTTTTGCTGGTGAGGAAGGAAGTTGGGTCGGTGGCACGGCCACAGCGGCTTCCAACTAACTGTAGGCAGAGGCTGCCTCTGAAGGGATCATCCTCTAGTTGTGTTAAATTAGTGCTGAGGGGGGGTGGCGGCAGCGCGGGAAGGGCGTGGCGGCGTTTTATTACTTATATACCTTAACTATAGTATATATTTTATATGCGGCCCGAGAAAGTTTCTCTACACTCATTGTGGCCCAGAGAAGCCAAAAGGTTGGACACCCATGCTTTTTTTTTTTTAGTTAGAAGTAAACTTTTTTTTTTTTAATTTTGGATTGTAAATATTTTTCTTCACTTCATGTCCCATAGCCAAAACAAGAAGTAAGATGAAGTCTCTCCAAGGTTAGATTTCTAGTTTTCACCAGGGTCACCAGAACTAGTATGCCCATTGGAAGATTTCCCCTCTATTCTTGTTCTGAGGACAACCAAAAAGTTGGGATTTTATTTTACTTTCATGTAAACAGGAATAATAAGGATGAGTTTCCCTAATGGTGGCACAGACAGCAATATAATCCTGACAGATGTTTTAATCCCTCACCACTCTATCAAATACTAAAAAAAAAAAGTTTTGCCTTTAGCTATATTTTAAGTATTGGATAAAGTGGAGAAGGGTTAGAACCCCGGTCAGATTCTTACTGTGGTCTGTTTCCCTACTAGGGAGATTCAATATTCTGTTTGTTGCTGGGCCAAAAACGGATAAGAAATCCAAAATAATAATACATGTTTCAGCAGAACAAGAGGTCAGAGAAATTTTCCAATGGGGAAATCTGCCCCAGTGATATTTGTCCAAGGTGGAATTTGGCATCATCTTTCACCTAAACACAAACTGCGGAAAAAAAATACATGACAGGTTTTAAAGCTGAACTTAAAAGCAGAAGTACTCTTTCAGTAGTGATTCACTTGCACTGCAAGAGTTAAAGCGGAGTTCCACCCTAAAATTATACTTACCTCCATCTTCATGCCCGGGGGTCACCTGAAAAACAAATGGATAATCGCAATTTTTTTTTTTTTTACTTACCTGGTTTAGAAGAAAATATACTTACCTTACTTCCTCTTCCTCCCCTCGGCGGCCATGGGGATTCGTCACTTCCTGGCTTTGCAATGATTCCTGGGAGCTGAACGTCATCGCTCCCAGGAATCAATGCGCCTGCACCGGCCCCGACGTCAGTTCCGGTGCAGGCGACGTTATACCTTGCTAAACAGCTTCTGGGCATGCCCAGAAGCTGTGCAGGGATGACGCTGCGGCACCGGAAGTGACGGCGGGGCCGGTGCAGTGCATCGTGGGACGGAAGACGGACGAGGACACAGAAGAGGATCGCGCTGGCTTCAAGCTGCCCACACCTGAGATGGCAGCGCTTGACAATACTTTTTCAAGGTAAGTATTTCTTCTAAAAGGTAAGTGCAACCCGGGACAAATCAGAGGCTAGCCATTGTGGAATGCACTAGCCCAGACTGTCCCGGGGGTATTTTTATTAAAAAAAGCTTTCCCAGGGTGGAACTCCGCTTTAATTGCTCAATTTTGTCTAGAACTATTAAAATGCACTTTTACGTACCTTATTCCATTGCTCTTCCGGTAGCCGGTACTCTCCTTGTCCCTCTGGTGCTCTGGGTTGTTTACGGGCCCTCTGCATCCTCACTTACAATGCAGGAAGATGCCTGCAGGAGTGGAGGATAAAGTAAGCAAAACTCTCCTAGACATAAATGAGCATTTACTGTAAACCTTGCAGTGCAGTGAATGGGGGGGGGGGGGGCACTGCAAGGGCAGTTTTACAATTTTGCTAAAATTCAGCTGTGCTCAATTCCCATTGTGTCTATTACTAAGAAAAAAATAAATATACACTATATTACCAAAAGTATTGGGACACCTGTCTTTATACGCACTTGAACTTTAATGGCCTCCCAGTCTTAGTCCGTAGGGTTCAATATTATATATAACAGCTTCACCCCTTCTGGGAAGGCTGTCCACAAGGTTTAGGAGTGTGTTTATGGGAATGTTTGACCATTCCTCCAGAAGCGCATTCGTGAGGTTAGGCACTGATGTTGGACAAGAAGGCCTGGCTAGCAATGTCTGCTCTAATTCATCCCAAGTGTTTTCTATGCAGTTGAGGTCAGGACTCTGTGCAGGCCAGTCAAGTTCCTCCACTCCAAACTTGCTCATCCATATTTTTATGAACCTTGCTTTGTGCACTGGTGCGCACTGCACAGTCATGTTGGAACAGGAAAGTGCCACCCCCAAACTGTTCCCACAAAGTTGGTAGCATTAAATTGTCCAAAATGTCTTAGTATGCTGACTCTTTAAGAGTCCCCTTCACTGGAACTAAGTGTGCTTCTGGAAGAATGGTCAAACATTCCCATAGACACACTCCTACACTTTGTGGACAGCCTTCCCAGAAGAGTTGAAGCTGTTATAGCTGCAAAAGGTGGGCCAACTCAATATTGAACCTTATGGACTACGACTATATTTTTAGCACAGATCACTGTAATAGTGTCACTGGAGATGTCAGTGGCAGTTAGTCAGCCCCCCCCTCCCCCTAGCGCCAGTAAGTGTCAGATTGCTCATCGCAGTCCCACTATAAGTCACTGACCTTTGCCATTAGTAGTATAAAAAAAATCCTGTATTTATAGTATGTAGACAATATAATATACATGCAAAACAATAAATATACACTTGTTGCAATTTTTTTCTTACCAAAGACATGAATACATTTTGAAAGAATGGACTAAGTACGCTCCCAGGTAGCGGTACCCTGGGCGTCTATATAGCGTAATAAGTGCCACATCCTATTGGAAGATTGAAAAAAACTACATGGAAAGAAACGTGGACTTTGGAGGCACTAGATACTTTAACAATTTATATAATGGTGGTTTACTCCCCGTCCGGGGAGGGTGGCACACACGGGTCAGGAGACTTTTAGGGGTATACTTATTGGCCCTCCATGAAATAGCATTGAACATTACTATTATATACTATGCAGATACCTCTGCTCCATCATATGTTACCTTTGTGGCATACCAGCTGATGTGCTATATGCTTTAGCTGCTGGCCAATAACAATTGGCAGCGTGTGTGCTTTCTCATTGACTCTTGATGACTCGGACTCCTCACCCACTCTCCCCGCTGCTTGTTAACCTCGCTACCTTTAACATCATTACTTGCTGACCATGTACAGAGCATTGATCTATTAGCTCCAGAAGAAGCTTAACGCGAAACATGTCGAGCACTATGGCTCAACGGAATTTAATGCCTATGTGTTAACACATCGGTCCATCTCCCTGGGAAGACAGTACACCTCCCTGTAACTTTTGGTTGGATCGCTTCGATGTGAAGTATCAGTTATTCTAATTTGTTATTCAAATGATTTATACCTGTTCACTATTTTACCAGCAATGTAACTGCCAGAATTGTGTATTCTTTATTAATATGTCTCCCTCTATGAATGAGATGGTACACGGTTCTTTGTGCTTTTTTTCTTGATGTTTTTATACATATTATCTAATAAAAAGTTTTTTTCAATGAATACATTTTGGCCAAAATTAGATTTTTTATTTTTGTATTAGATATGTTTTATAGCAGAAAGTAGAAAATAAATATATATTTTTTTAAATTATGGGTCTTTTTTAGTTTATATCGCAAAAATAAAAAACCTTGTGGTGATCAAATTCCACCAATAGAAAGCTCTACAGTGCATCTGGAAAGTATTCACAGCGCTTCACTTTTTTCACATTTTGTTATGTTATGTCCCTATTCCAATATGGATTAAATTAATTATTTTCCTCAAAATTCTACAAACAATACCCCATAATGACAATGTGAAATAAGTTTGCCTCAATCCAAAGCATCTAGTGTGATTTCTGGCTGCTGTCTCCTTGCTCTGCTATCTGCATGAGTCACTTCCCTCCCTCCAGCACACAGCAGGTGATTGACAGCCTCAGCTGTGGATGTTTCCCTATGAGACTGTGTAGAGGGAGGTGTCATCTTTCCCTCCATCCAGGTCTCAGATTACACTCAGCTCCCTGCTCTATGCTGTGTAGTGTGTGAGGTCAGATTCCTGCCCTGCCTGAGCTCAGAAAAGCTATATAAAATGTTTGCTTTAGAAGGCTGTTGCAAAGAGATCAGTGCAGGTGAACAGGTACAACTTATGTAGGAGGATTTGTACCATCTCTGTGTATCACCTTGGGCTAGTCACTTCACTTGGTATATGTAAGAGTTTAAAACCACTATAACATTCACTTACTTTGCTAGTTCTGTATAAAATAGTTAAATATGTTACAACCTACAAGAATATATTTTGTTTACTTCAAAATATGTCAATCTGTGGTATAAATATTGATAAACAAAAAAAAACTCTTGGTACTTGATGTCTCACATATTTTGCGTGAGACGATAGGATAATAATATCCTTTTTACACTGAAGATCTGTAGATTAACACATAAAGCAGAGAGGAGAGAAGATGTATTTCAGTGCCATATGGTTCCTCTATATGTATCATTAAAAATGAACACATGAAACATTCTTTATAACATGTTGCAGTGAGAGGCATGGGATAAGCTGCATGATTGCCTAATGATGGTGCCTACACTTATTATGGATAATTTGCTTCAGATATTGTTGTTCATGATAGAAAGATAATGTAACCCAGCTGTTAAAACTATTAAAGCCCAACTTGGTCTTTGTGGCCCAACTCTGCCTTGTGGCGCTGTGGTTATCAGATCAAATCCTGGCCAAGACAATATCTAGAATTTGCATGTTTTTGTTATCAGGTCTTCTAGTGGTCCTCAGCAACACCACATGCTAGCTTAGGGACACCCTACAGTAACCTGATGGAACACGAGGGGATTGCGGTTTGCCGACTCTCTTACCTACAGGGAAGGCTCCACCATGCTGTCTCCATGCATACTCTCTAGGCCCAAGTGTAAGGGTGCCACTAAACAAAGCTGGCTCCTATGGAACTTGGTGGGGCCCTTTCTTCAGAGATGTAGAGTTTCCAGCAATTGGTATTCCCTGGCTGGAAAATACTTGGCGAGGTCCTGATACCTTAGATAGCACTGGAATTGGGGACAGCACAGGGAAAGTACCTGACCTGAGAAAGTATTGACTACCATTACCAGAGTTGTTGAGAAGCTGTATGCCCTGAAGTTGTGAAAGTAGGACTTTGAAAATTACTGAAGTCTTCTTGATACCAATAGCCTATCCTTTGATCTGGTACCTGGCCAATCAGATAGAATGAAGCATGAAGTGTCTGGCTTCATAACGTACACGTGCTGGTTAATGTGTAAGGAATATACTTGAGTATATGCCCCGCGCCTGGTGTTCAAAAGTAAATATGTGAGTAATAAATTAATTAAGTGAATAATTTAAGTAAATAAAAGATGTGCGTTTGTAGCAGCTGCTATAAAAAAAAATGTAAACGTGTTGCAGGTAAGTAGTCTATAATAGGCTACCTATAGCACTTGCTAAAATTAGTAAATTACAATAAATATTGATAATGAAATATAGTGATATACATAAATTCATACATAAATTGACTGTTGTGACAATATAGTGATCTATATAAATTAATTCATATAAAAAATTCCATAAAGTGACTGTAGTGAAATATCAAAAAATATAAAAAATATAAAAAAAGTTCAAAGGATGTATTCAAAATTCTAAAAGTCCAATAAATAAATAAATAGTGAGTCTTTCGTGCAAACAATGCTTTTTCCCAGACAATAGGTGCAAGTGCTCAGCGTAGTGATTTCTCAATCCGCTCTGTAGTGCTCAGTGCAGCCTCTATTTCCACCGTGATAAATGGTAAGATTGGATCACTTACCAAATAGCGTGGGTCATGTATGCCTTATGGCATCAAGACCAGCCAAGCTTGGGTAACCTTCCAGGCTATGATGGAGTCTCCTCGTGGCTTGCTTTGGGTGGGTAGGATGGCGGGCTCCCCCTCTCTCTCCTTTCACCTCAGGCCAGATAAGAAGGAAGACACAAAAAAGCTCCGGATGGTGTAGTATTTTAGATATAAATCTTATTCCCCAATCTGGGTAAAATGTGCTGATAATAATACAAAGTATTTAAAACGATATAAGCCAGATAAAAAAGTATTTTGCCAATTAAAAAGGCAGTGAGCGGCCGCTAGTGAGTGTGTGCATCGTTGCAAACCGAGTGCAGGGTAGCGAGAGGGAAGACTTCTGGCTTCATCTGCGTCACACGTCACGTATGCTGTGCATTCCAAATCTTACGCGTTTCGTCACATCCGGTGACGTCTTCGGAGATCTCCGAAGACGGCCTTTTTAATTGACAAAATACTTTTTTATCTGGCTTATATAGTTTTAAATACTTTGCATTACTATCAGCACGTTTTACCCAGATTGGGGAATAAAATTTATATCTAAAATACTACATCATCCGGAGCTTTTTTTGTGTCTTTCTTCTTATCTGGCCTGAGGTGAGAGGAGAGAGAGGGGGAGCCCGCCATCCTACCCACCCAAAGCAAGCCACGAGGAGACTCCATCATAGCCTGGAAGGCTACCCAAGCTTGGCTGGTCTTGAAGCCATAAGGCATACATGACCCACGCTATTTGGTAAGTGATCCAATCTTACCATTTATCACAGTGGAAATAGAGGCTGCACTGAGCACTACAGAGTGGATTGAGAAATCACTACGCTGAGCACTTGCACCTATTGTCTGGGAATAAGCATTGTTTGCACGAAAGACTCACTATTTATTTATTTATTGGACTTTTAGAATTTTGAATACATCCTTTGAACTTTTTTTATATTTTTTTATATTTTTTGATATTTCACTACAGTCACTTTATGGAATTTTTTATATGAATTAATTTAATTAATTTATATAGATCACTATATTGTCACAACAGTCAATTTATGTATGAATTTATGTATGTCACTATATTTCATTATCAATATTTATTGTAATTTACTAATTTTAGCAAGCGCTATAGGTAGCCTATTATAGACTACTTACCTGCAACACGTGCTGGTTAATGCGAGCTAATTTTGCTCCTTCTGGTAGTGGAGACTCTCACTAATGTGAAATTAGGGCATGAGGCCTGTTAGTGGTATCCAGGAATGAAATGTTATCCCGTGTTCTAATGGCCCTGTTTACAGAAGGCCCTGCAAAGGAAATCCATATCCTCTTCCCCAATAGAGAATCCTTAGTCAAATTTCCAACGCATTATTGACTTAGGAACAAAACGACACATCTCCTTCTGAGAATATTTTCCAGACAGCAGACAAATATATTCTACACAGAGGCTTTGCACCCAGCATTCTGAAGTCCACTTTTTGTCCTAACACCTTCATACCCTGGAGGTACACGCAAGCCACACAGGGCCTGCCAAGGGGAAACGCTTGAGGCACCCTCCTACTAGACCCTGAGGAACTCCAAGCCTTCCTCTTCCCATCAGCCTACTCTACAACTCCTTCCTCCTCTTTTATATCTTCTCCCAAGTAAAGGAGCCCAGCACACACCAAATAGGGAATAGGGCAGGGCCCCCCTAAAAAAAATAAAAAATAACCCCTGCTTACAATTTGTGCTTGTGTGGGTTTCCTTTGGGTGCTCCAATTTCATTTTCACTGGGACAGAAAGTGATAGGAACTCCAATAAGAAAAAGCAAATCTTCCAAATGGGACAACTGTCTAAGTAAGGATTTCCACTCACTTCCTGTTTTGTCTCCAGGACAGGAAGTGCCCCCCCCCCCAAAGAGGCACAAAAAGCAGAAAATAAAAGCAAAAAATGCCTTTTGTCTTTTAATGCAAACTTTGCTTGTTTTAGTGCCCCTTTACGGAGTATCGATGATCCAAATCTGAAACCATTATATTATTGTACATATTGAAATTCAGTTATTTCTAGCTTACTCCTATTAATCTGAAGGTTCTTGACGCTTGTAAACTTACTTTGTGAAGAGCCCCACACATTTACTTCCTTGAATTCTGTGACACATACTCACTATGCCCTGTGCGTAGGCACTGCTTTGTCACACAGGGCCTGCCTTCTGAACTACAGAGGAGCTAAGAGGAGAAGTTTCAGGAGGCAGAGTCAGTACAGGAATCACTGGTAGCAGGCAGCAAGGTACCATGGGATGTGTAGTCCTTAAACATTGAACGCAAACAGCAGAGGAGAAGCTGCAAAGCATGTAGGAAATCCAGAAAGTTGTGGTAAGAGACGGCCAACAGACAGGCAGAACTCACTGAAGATTTTTCAAGTTTTGCAAGTTTTCGAGCTTATATTGGATTGTCAAAAATAACTATAGTTTGTATTGTTATTACAATGCTGATGTTATAAAATGAAAGTGTGTGCTGTGACCAAAGAACTCTTATAAGAGTTATATAAGCAAAGCATTGAGTTAAAAATAAACATACTTAAACTGGATTATCTTTTGGATTGCTTTCTTTTCTGAATACAAATAATGTCTAAATTTGTACATTGGGAGTTACAAGTCTTGAAATGTGTGATGTGCCTGTCACTGTGATGTGTTTAAGGCCTCAGAGGGACATTGTAAAGTGTGAATTTAGGGAAAGTCTTGATCGACAGCTCCAGAGGTGCAGTGTGCCATTCAGTGTATTTCTCGTGCTAAGATAGTATACTTCCTATGAGCTTTGATGAGATGTCACCACCTTCTCTCAAATATGTTAAATCATGACATTTTACAGACTGATTTTCTGCGTGTGGTTAGTATGTTTTCTAATGCTGTTCCTGGGAATAGCCCAGGGGACTCCAGACAGAAAAACACACAAAGGAGCTCATGCACTTACAAGACCATTATGTTGAATGGTTTAATAATATAATGAGCCAAACAATTTAACTGGGTGTAATAGATAAAGGAGATGCTTATGTTCATTTATATATATATCTGTCATTTCTCAGCTTGGTGGGAAAACAATGTCAAAGCCATTAAATTTATGATTCTATTTGTGGTGGGAAAAAAATAATTGATCAGTGACAAATTAAAAAAAAAAATATTTCAATATTTATTCCTCCCAGTGCAACAATTAAATTGAAACTAAAGTTCTACTGTAAAAAACTGCAAGCAGGCAGTTTTTATTGTAGAAGAGGCATGCACGCTATTCTGCAATTATCTGCCCCTACCTGCCTGCTCAGTGTCTCCTTCAGGACCTTAAACTGAGCTGCGCATGTGCAACTCAGCTTGCAGGGGCAGGCTGGTCTCCAAGTGCCAGGATGATTGCCTCCTGCACATTCGAGGGAGTGATATCATCCCACGCCAGCCAATGAAGAGGCCTTCAGAAACCGGTAAAGCTTCCAAGCTTCCGTTTCCAGTGGTTGGAGAGCAGGCTGGTTACGGCGTTCACCACACCAGGAAATACTGCCTTTACAACTTGGAAAGTTTGTGAGTGTATTGATTTGTATTTTATTTAATAAAAGCTTCTTATAACATACTACACTATGGAAGAAGGCTCTCTTTATATGGTGGCTGGTACGTGGAGTTGAGGAGGAAGATGCCCTGGAGTATAGGAGGAGACGCTGGAGTGACCCATATCGCTGTATGGAAGTGCAAGTTTACCCCTGTGGAGATTTGAATGGCCTATACCCTACCTGCCTCTGGTAAGTAGGGAGGAAAGAGGGGAGCACTGATCACAGTGAGAGATCACGAATGTGACATACTTGCACAGTGGACACTGGTCACTTTAAGCTTTTATGAACTGTATTACTCAAAGACTATAGAACAGAAGAAAAAGGAGTTTTTGGAAGAGTCACACTAGCACGTGTATTATAATTGATTTATCAGAGTTCACTGTTATTACATAGATCTATATAGCACATATACTGTTGGCACTTTATATTTATATTTATTTATTTTGATTGAATATTATAAGGAATATTATACGGTTTAAAGACACAGAAAATATATGGTTATTAGCACTTTATATCTATTTATATGAATTATACATTTCAGGCACCATCATATGCACGTTAGATTATTATTTAGGGTGATAATATGTTGAGGCACGGACTCATCTTCATTTTTGATACTTAGGAGCACTCTGAGAGCCCTCCCCTTCCCCCCATTTTTTTGTGATCTTTAAAGCAGCGCTGATTCATTTGCACTTAGTCACCTTTAAAGGAACCATTCCTTTCTTATCAGCAGCAGCTTACCTTTTTAAGCACCAGATAATCATTGTCCTAAGCGCAGGTATACCCCCCCCCCCCCCCCCCACCGTTTCCTGTAATGAAGAGGCCTGAAGACTGGCTTTTAAAAGAATTGGCGCAGGACAGTTGGACAGTTAAGTATGAAAGTTTCACTTTAAAAAGTAACTCTACATTCGACCCATCCCGCATTATCAATGGAAGACAGTACTCCAGATAAAAGTTTAACTTCTTTGTTTATAGTAATCCCCAAGGCTAAGTACAGTAGGTAGATAGAAACAACTTAAGCTGCCCATACATAGTTCTTTTGTTTTTTTAACCCTCTGGCTGAACAGAAAAACTGAACCGATTCCCCTATCTTCATGTTGGAGGTGGATAGGGGGAATGCTCCCCACGGCAATATAGAATTCTGACAGTGGGTGGACTCCTCTGCTGTCAGAACACACAGATCAGCTCTGCAGCAGCTGATTGAGTAGATTTTTTTTTAATTTGATTAACAGCGGCCACACATTCATCAAAACCTGGCAGGTCTTTGCTAGAGATGTAAAATTTCTGAAATTTTTGAAGCCATGGGAAAAATATTTTTTCCCCCTGTATGGAAATTTAGAAAAAATTTAAAAAAGTGTGGTGGTAGTGTGGAGTAGTTTTTCAAATCGAAAGTCATTTTGTTACACTGAGAAGGTGAAATACAGTGTATATAAAAGTATTATGCTTGAAATAAAAGTACAGCTTATTCAGTAAATAAACTAAACTTGCTTTTGAAAATTGTATTCTTTATTAAAAATGGAGTAATAAGGACTGTAAATGTTAAGAACATTTTAACTATACACGAGAACAGGTAACCACTCCACTTCCTCGTAATAATGTAAAAGCTTCCTGCCAATATGCATTCTCAGTTTTTCACTATGCTGATCCAGGAGGATATATTGCACTATGGAGAGCTTGATCAATGTTCTCCTGATTTTCAAGTGTAATTTTTTCTATGAATGAAGAGATTGTGTATTTTTGGGAGGCTGTGGCTTGTAACACTTCTTTACTTGAAGATGCTGCTAGTGAAGAAATACTTTGTGATGATCCAGAAACAGCAGAAAGAGTGTTTCTGGAATGAGAACTCTGAATGAAAAAGTTACTTGCACATTCTGGTCCCCATCATTTCATTCTTTAAAGTAATTTTAAATGTCTTTAGGGCACCTCTGGCATGCATGATTGTCATCCTTGTAGCATTTGGAAAAGAATATTTCTTCTCACAATGTTTGCAATTTGCTCTCAGGAGAAATTGCAGTATGAAAATGTTTCCAAACTCTAGATATTGGTCTCACCATTTTACTGAGAGGAGGAATAGAAAAAACTATTTACTGACTAGACTATAGGGAAACATTATGCTGTGATGGTGGAGAACATTAATAGTAATAATTTAAAGGTTATAAAGATAAACTAATTTGTCTGACAAAGTTACCGTCTTACCTGTCAAATAAGGCCTGAGAAGACAAAAATTATCATTTACTGTATCCCAACTATCATCCAACTGTAGTAGGTACAATATGGAGCCACCAAGAAAACTAAGCTGGAGCCTTTCCCCTGCAGTGCCATCTAGTGCCAGAAATGCACATTTCTCTTGTTTGAGAACTGCATTGAGAAGTACAGTGTTACTTGAACTGTATTCCAGGATTTGCTTGTCTTCAGCTGAGAGAACTTGCAATAATTTAAGAATTTGCATAAAGTCTCAGAAATCTTTTATTAAAGAAGAAATCCATCTTTCCACAGACTACATATCTGTGCAGGAGGTGCCTCTGTGGGACCCCCACAAATACCGGAAGTTGCAAACACCCACACAGAGAAATGCAGGACCCGCAGGCAGGTGGCATTAATCCTAATGGCATGCTGCCTGCACTGGAAATCGCACCCCTACTGGGAACCTTGGTTCTCATGTGGGCTGCGATTTCAAAAATAGCACACAGACTTCTTTCCTGCGTATCGCGGGGGATGGCAGCCCATTCAAATGAATGTGCTTTCTTGCCCTCGCAAATCATGGCCCACAAAGCCACACAGGTGTGAAGCTAGACTTAATCTAATTATATTTCAGACAGTGAAATTGGTGATTTTGCAGCAAAATCAAATTAAAAAAATTGCTTGATCAATTCCTGGTCAACAGTTAACTATAAAATATTCATGCACTGCTTTCAGTTTCCACAGTAATGTACTGTTTCTGCAAGGAATCAAACAAATATTCAAAGCTCTTGATTGAGCTCAATGAAAACATCAATATCTTATTAAAGATAATGAGCTGCAGGGGCGTGGCCAGGATGTGAAGCTGAGCGGACGCACTGGGCTTGAGCTCCGATCCTGATCCTATCCTTCTTCTTCCATCGGCATCCATCCCTCATCTCGGCACCCCTTAACACTCACCCTGGGTTCCAGGAGAGCGGGCAGCACCTCGCGGGCTCCTACGCTGTCACCAGGGAAGCTGCGGCCCTCCAAATCCTCCGGGAGTTCCTGCCGTCCTACGGGTCCCACGGCAGCCATCTTGGACACACGGCCTCCTCCTTCCAGCATGTCCGCCGCCACTCAGACTGATCAGGGCCCAGTTGGCTCCTCTGATCCATCCCCATCCGACATCCTAGAGGCCATCAAAGCATGTAGGGACACAGTCAAAATCAATATACCTGGCCACTGACAACAGCCTCATCCGACATGATCTCGACAAATTCCGCTCTAGGATGTCGGAGGCTGAAGACCGTATCTCTCACCTGGAAGACTCCATGCATGCTGATTCCAGGGAGTTGCATGTCCTTCAGCTGCAGGTCAAAGCCCTCCAGGACATGCCATCAACACCGACAATCTCCTCCGGCGCAACAATATCCGGATCCTGTCGCTACCGGAACAGGCAGAGGGCTTCAAGCTGGCAGAATTCATGGAGACCTTCCTGACCTCACTACTAGACCTCCCCGCCATGCCACCTACGTCAGTGGTGGAGAGGGCGCATAGGGTCCATCCGGCTCCTCCAATCTCGGGGGCGCTGCCCTGGCCGTTTCTCCTCAAGCTCCTTAACTACCGGGACCGCATGCTTGCTGTGGCACGTGTCAAGCAAGACCTCCGCTTTGAAAACGCAAAGATCATTCTGTTGCCGGACTACTCCCCAGAGGTACAGCGCAAATGTCGCCTTTTCACAGACATCAGGAAGCGGCTGCGAGACAAGGGCTTGAAATTCAGTCTCCTCTACTCCAGCAGGCTCTGGATGATCGACGGTGATCGTACCCATTTCTTTGATACTCCGGAGGCGGCGGCCTCCTGGCTGGATGTTCGTTAGCCGCTTGTCTTCCAATGGATGTTCCCCTGCCTGACCTCACTGACACCATGATTACTGCAAGTATATGGGCATGGCACCCTCCACATTGTCTCTCCTACTGTGGCCCTTAATGTACTTTGTCTGCACCATCTCTGCCTTCAATTGCTTGCCCCTTTCTTCCCCACACTCGTGTCCGAGTGCCTTCCTCCAGACTATGGGGGGCTCCGGTCCCATGTCTTGCCTCTCTCCTTCCCCTCCTCGATGCCCTGATTCCTCCCATGCCTGACTTGTCCCTTCTCCCTTCATCTCCCCTCATGCCATCTGTCAAACTTTGTTTCATCCTGTTTCATTGGATGCCCGCTACATCGGAGCTGATCCCTAAGTGCCTTTACTGTTACCAGACTCTAGTTGCGGCGGCTGACCTGCAGGCTGAGCAGCTAGTGGTAAATTGTTTTTCCTGTTTTGGGTATAGACCGTTCTCTGGCCTCCCCCATGTGTTTTTGGGGGTCCCCAGGCAACAGTAGGGTGAGCTCTGTTTACTTGGGGTGTTTTATACTATTATACTTACGTATTTTTTTTATTTTCTATGTTTGACTGTGCAACTGTTCTGCCTTATACCTGCCACTGGAGGTCTCTCCTTCTACCCACACCATGGCGTCACATAATCAACGCACCTTTTTGGTGCTTTCATGGAATGTGCGTGGCCTCAACTCTAAATTCAAGTGGGCTCTGCTTTTCCAGTACGTTAAGTCCTACAATCCCTCAATCTTGGTCCTGCAAGAAACGCACCTGGTGGGCAGCAAGTTGCAATCCCCGAAGAAGCCATGGGTTCAGAGAGCATTTCATGCTTCTTACTCCACGTATGCTGGAGGGGTATCGGTTCTACTGCATAGGTCCCTGCCGGGGGTGGTTAACGTGGTCCATACGGACCCCCTGGGTAGGTACGTTATCCTGAAACTTTCCCTGTGGAACCAGAGGTATGTTGTGGTGGGTATTTATGTCCCCCCACCTTTCAAGTCCGAGGTCCTCTATGCCATCCTGTAGAAGATATCTGCCTATAGTCCTGCTAAGATGCTTCTGCTGGGGGACTTCAATGCCATTCTCTCCCCCAATCTGGACAGACCCACGCCCCTAAGACATCTTTGGGTGACGTTCTCCATTGGGCATCGGCGGCCGGTGTCCAGGAGGTTTGGCAGTGGAAGTACCCTTCGTAGAAGGTCTATTCTTGTTTTTTTACTACCTACAAAACTTCCTCCAGAATAGACTATGCTTTCGCTAACCCGACTCTACTGTCTGATGTGGAGGAAGTAGATTACTTGCCCAGTGGTTTGTCTGACCATAGCCCTTTGCTGGTCAAGCTGCGCTCCGGTTGTGATCTCAGCGGTTCCCTGTGGCGCCTGGGTGCTCAGTGGATTGACCAGCCGGATATCTTGGCACAGATCCTGCCGGCACTGCGGGAGTTTTGGAATACGAATAATGGCACGTCTTCGCCTGCAATGGTATGGGACGCGTTCAAAGCTTTCACAAGAGGCCACAATATTTCCGCTATCAAGGCTGTTACACTGCAGCAGTCTGCCACCACATCCATGCTTTAGGGGCAGTTGCGGAGGCCTCTGCCCGCTATGGCCTGGACCCCAAGGCCTCTAATTTTGAGGGGCTCCAATCCTCCAAGCGGGATCTACACCTTCACCACTCTGAAATCACAAGGTTGTCCATGTATCAGCAGAAATAACTTTTTTTGAGCAGGGTGACCGCAATGGTAGGCTACCGGCGATTCTGTCTCAACATGATGCCCCCTTGACCTTGGTTCCTGAGCTTACCTCTCCCACAGGGGGAGCCATCACCTCCCCGGAGGCGATCCTGTCAGAGTTTCGTGCCTTTTACTCTCACCTGTATACCACTACTGGGATCTTCGCCCAGAGGACCTGCACCCTCTCCTAGACCCCATTGCCTTGGGCTGGCTGTCTGATCAGGAGAGGTCCGGTCTGGTCCAGCCGATTACTGCGGAAGAGGTGAAGGCCGTGATCCATTCCATTCCCAGAGGCAAAGCCCCTGGCCCGGATGGGCTACCTATTGAATTTTACAAAGCCCATTTGGGTCTTCTGGCCCCTCTGCTTGCCTCGCTATTTAACAGTTGTCTAGAGGTTGGTGCTCTTCCCCCCTCAATGGCACAGGTGCACATCATTTTGATTCATACATTTCCTAAGGACCCCAAACTGTGTGCCTCTTACAGGCCTATAGCACTGCTTAATAACAACCTCAAAATCCTTACCAAGCTTCTTGCTTCCAGACTACAGCCATTGCTTCCCTCTGTCATAGATCAGGACCAGACCAGCTTCATGGCCCGCAGGTCCCCAGATATTAACCTCTGCAGACTTTATACCAATTTACAGACGCGGCATGATAACTCAGGATCTAGAATCGCCGTCTCTCTCAATATTGAGAAGGCGTTTGACTCGGTTGAGTGGCTCTTCCTGTGGGAGATCCTCAGATGGATGGGTTTTCCCCTCTTGTTTATCATATGGTAGCTGCTGGCGATTGATGGGGAGGCTAGAGGTGGGGCTCCGCCGGATATTTCACTGCAGTAGGTGGACAGCTTTACATACCTGGGGGCGCGGATGTCACGAGAACCATCTGAGTTCATTGTCCTTAATCTCAACCGAAGTGGTCTCGGACATCAGGGTCAAACTGAAGGTGGGGGAGAACCTCCCACTTTCGCTCCTAGGTCGTATTAACTTAGTCAAAATGAAGATTCTCCCTAAACTCACTTACCTGTTTTTGAACTCGCCCCAATGGTTCCCAAAGTCCTTTTTTTCTAATCTCAACAAACTCTTCTCCTTTTAGTAGGGTTCCCACCCCCCTAAATATAAGTTCTCTACCCTTATGCGCCCCCTTTCTCAGGGAGGCCTAGCGTTCCTGGATTGTTATAAGAATTTTCTGCCATCCCAGTTGGTCACCGCTGTCTGGTGGTTGACCACTGAGGCTTCCAACTCTGCAGTTGTGGTGGAGGCCGCGGTGCTGGGGTCCATGGAGGTGTTGTCTCACCTGCTGTTCAGGGGCCCCAGAGATCCCTATGCCCTGACTACCTCCATGAAAACGACTTTTCGGTTGTGGAAACAGGGGCTGCTGCTGGAGGCATGCCCGGACACCGCGATCCCCCCCAACACTCCCCTATGGATCAACCCCTCCCTGCCACATTTATTTCAATTACCTGACCCTGCAGCCTGGACTAAACCCAATGTCAAAAAAATCTCAGATCTAACGTCCGATTTATCCCTCCCTCCTTTGACCATTTAGTTACAAACAATAATATTTCGCCCTCTTACTATTTCAGATATCTGCAGTTGTCCCACGCCTTCAGAGCCCAATTCCAAGGTGGTATCTCACAGTCGATGCAGCCAGACCTGGAGCGCGTTCTGCGCTATGATTGCTCCGGAGCTCTCTGGCCTCCACTCTCGCTGGGCCCGGGACGTCCCGGATTTGGACTCGGTGGACTGGCTGCACATTTGGAATTTTCCCTTCAAAATCTTGGTATCCTTGAGAGACCGTTTGGTTCAATATAAAATTGCTCACAGGGCCTACCTTACCCCCTACCACTTACATAGGATTCATGCTTCCCACTCCCCGGAATGCTGGCGATGCGGGCGACTTTATCCATATTTTTTGGACATGTCCGGAGATCTCCGCTTACTGGCCTGGATTTTTTCAGTGATCTCCATCATTCTACAAATTTCATTCCCTCCCAGAATTGGCCTCTTAGGCCTTTTGGATGACCTGGTACCTCGGGTGGCGGAACGTACTCTTCTGGGCCTATTACTTTTCTACGTTAGGAAGAACATTGCAGTTCATTGGCGGCAGCGAGTTCCTCCCACGATCTTGCAGTGGAGGGGTCTAGTGGACTCGGTAATACCGCTGTACTGCGATACCTAAACACATAGGGATTTCCCTAAGAAACACGACAGGGTGTGGGCGAGATGGCTGGCGGATTCTTCTGCTGCGCTGTCAACCTAACTGACATTTGAGCCTTCTGCTCATGGTTTTGCTGCACTGTCTGCTTTCAATGCTTACCACTGGCTCTGGTGTCCTAGTTTGCTTCTTATACTGTTGTTAGTCATTTTTCACTCTGATACCTTGGACCTAGGCTACACTGCCTTTTTTTGAGGATGCCTCTGTGTGAGCAGCAAGTTGTTGTTTGATCTGCTGATGTAACCGCTGTACGGAGAATCTGTTTGTTGTTTTATATCAATAAAAAGATTAAAAAAAAAAAAGATAATGAGCTGCATTTTGGTCCATTCATGGGCCAATCAATGGGTAAATTCAGCCGGTTCAGCAGAAACTAGAGATGGGAAGGCCCAGGGAAAAAAAAATTCAGTGTTTTTTTCAAAGTGTTTTTTTTCCCCCAGAAAAAAAAGTGTGGAATATGTTCTTTTACAATGATAAATAATATAGCTATGACATGGTATTTAAATTATATAACATGAAGAACTTAAAGAAGAACTCCTTAATTCCACAGACTTTACTAACCTGTGTGGCCGCTGGATGTGCGGCATACACTGTATGTAGCTGCGGCTTCATACAGCATACCGCAATGCGTTCCAAGTGTGAGCTGAAATTTCCTGTCTCATATGTGGAACACCAGAGGTTCCCAGAATGGGTGGGATTTCCAGTGCGGGTGGCATGCCATTAGGATTAATTACACCCACCAGCGGGTCACGCATTTTTACGGTATTTGTGTAGGTTCCACAGCGGCACCACCCACACAGATGTGAACCTAGCCTTAAAATATCTTCAGGCATTTTTTGAGAAAAAAAATCAAAGACAGCAGCTACAAATACTGTAGTTGCTGACTTTTAATAAAAGGACACTTACCTGTATAAGGATCCAGCGCTTTCCTCACTTGTGCCAGTTCTTCACCAGTCTTCAGGTCCCCGGGACATGTTTATTAAAGGCTGCGGGCAAAGGGGGGGCCTAGGTGACCCAAGCGGAAGTGAGAGCAGGTACCTGTAAAAGCCAGGTACCTGCTCCTCCCCCCCCCCCCCCCAAAAAAAAATAAAAATAAATGTAGCCAAAGGGGTAGAAAGGGGGATCTAAGAGACGGAAAAGTGGAACTTACCCTTTTGGGGAGGAGAGTCACTCTCATGCTGACAGGCAGAGAGTGAGAGGAAGAGATTCAAAGCAGAGAGCAAGCTGGCGGAGGTATGTAACCTGACCACGGTATCATAGCTCAGCAGCCATGATTACTGTGGTCAGCACAGACAGGGGAACACAGGGACAGGCAGTATTAACCAGGAATATTACAACGAAGGAAGGGACAAATTACACAGCATAATCACTGTGCTGAAGGTCATGCCCTAAGGAAACAGGATCTTTTTCTTTTTTATAACCACTTTAGGCGGGATCAATGAAATGAATGGTAAGCCCATAAAACTGTACGTAATATAAAGTTTGTTGCAGTTTGCCACATGGAAAATGTCTATTATGATTTTGAATACCAATTTAAAAAAAACCTATAAAACAATTGCAGATAAACAAAAACACTTACTAAAATAACAATTTACTATTCAGTAAACAAAGACACAGTTCTCTCCTACAAGGGCTGAAGCCATTTATTGGAGTTAGATTAACACAAAATGGTATTTAAAAACCAAACTTTAATCATTATTTTGACAAGCTGGCCTACCTTACCTGAGGGCTCAGCAATGTGATTCAAGCATCCTTATGATGTCACCTTTGACAAAACATGTTGGGTGAAGTACGGGGCAATAACATCACTGCATTCTTTGTGAGATAGAGGGACGGTGAGAGGATGAATTTACTTGTTTGCAAGCTTTATTACTTACTTTTGTGTGTTCTTAGCATTTGGTTATATCAATAAATGTGAAACTGTTTATCTGCACTATGTAGTGTGCTCTTGTTTTACATGTTATTATGGTATGCTGATGGTTTGGGGAGGCATCTTTATTTGATGATCGGCTGGTGGTGTCTTGTTCCCTTGATGGAAAGCTTACCTTTATGAGAGATATGACCTCTTATGATCTTGAGGTCTTATTATTTTGTAAGAGTCCCTAGTACTTGTGGTGGTGGCTGGCATTAACACAGAGGAGTCTTCTAATTAAGGATTTGGAAGTGGACTGTCTTGGATCACCTTTTACTCTAAGGAAGCTCTTTGGACTTCCATGGTGGTACTACAACAATTATTTTACTTTTCAGTTATGCCACTTTATTTGTTTGTATGTTATTATTTATTAAGTTGATTGGTGCACTTTAAATACAATTTATATTTAGAGGGTAGTGCAGTATATTTGGGGAATCACAACTATAAACATGAAAAGAATCCATAAAATGGACACTGTCCACCTACCTTGTGGGTAACTTTACTTCCAATAAAGAATATCCCTGATGTAGCCAGTTATATGCAATTATTTTGTCATAAAACCAGGCAGTATCCTGGCATTACACCCATGAAGAATGTCTTGATTCTATGGTTTGAATAAAGTCAAGGAAAAAGTACAAATATATGATCAGTCCTTGTTCTTTTACCCTCAACTCTTTCCTTGATTTCATGATGAAATTCCAGAAGAGTGATCAGGAAGCTCACCAAATCCTGTGAATCAGGACTTATTCACAGACCAATTGTGAAAGAAATATAAAGCCCCTGGTGTTTAGCCAAAGCCTCCTATTGAAGATCTAAAAGGCCAGCAGCAGGTTAACATCAATCTTTTCTCCTTAGTGACAACATCCACTATTGATGCCCAGCAACTTCCCATTGTCCTGTTAATAGGCAACAAAATCAGCAGAAAAAAATTCCAATCGTATCCCCCAGAAAAACCCTGAAGATAATTGTAGATGTAGTGCCTGAGGACCTGCCAGCCCCTTAGGGCCACAGTGCAGAGCCACTAATTACACTACCTGTGTATATATTAGGTGACTATCAAACATGCATGTGTTTTTCAGTCTCAGGGCCAAATTTGGGAAACACTGGATAAAGTGAGGAAAACAAACTACTGCTCTGCTTTATGTCACATTCTTAACACTTTAACCACTGCTTACTGTAATAAGCCCCTCTAAATCTCTAGTTTTTGATACCAAGAGGAACAACACAAAAATATAGATTCAATGTCCCTGCACTGTTTCCACTAGCAGAAACCAGCTGGGGGCCACCAGGCAAGATTAACACCTCCTCAATAAAAAGAAATCAACCTCTGCTATAGTAAAACCCAAAAAAGTTTTCACGGACAAAGATCATATTTAGAGTCATGAATTGATGGTTCTTTATACAGTATGTTATAACCTCTTCTGTAACTTAAGGTATTGTTCCTTCTTTTACAAAAGTACAGAGTTACATAAATTCCCTGAATTCATGAGATAACATGGAAATTGCTGCTATTTCAGCATTTCCTATATCATAGCTCAAGAATTGGCTTTAACAGATGAGCAGAGAAATTTCAAAACTTGTCTAGATTACTCTGCACTTTCAGCAACTCCAGCTATTTCCTTTCATAAGTTCTCAGCGGTTTTCTACCACAAGTAGAGCCCCAGGGCCAAAGGATTTATGTCCCAACTGACGGCTTATTGAACAAAAGCATTTACACTATCCTGTACGTCCATTACTGTAAGGTAGTAGGACTTTGATGCTGAAAAATCATTAACTGTCTGACTGATGTACATTACAGTATAAGGTTCGAACAGAGATACTTTGTATCTCTACGAAGAATCTAAAGTAATAATAGTTTTTACATTAATTTGCTTCCTCAGCAACTTTCCAAATAAAGAACACAGTAAAGGTACAGAGACGTCAGGAAATGTACTCTGGAAAATGTATGCAGAAGACCTTCTTCATAAGAAGAAACGATATTTGGACAATTCCTGTTTTTGGTTTGCTGGACATGCTGAAATAAATGTTCCACCATTTTTACATGTAAAGGATGTATTCAAAAACTTTTTCTGGCAAAAAAATGGCTTTTCATTAAACGCCTGCACCTTTGCATATTTCTTTTTCTATATATAATTTTGTAGCACCCCCCTAGGTAGGTGCTAGAGAGATAGTATAGTTTTGGATCTTTTCTGCTTACCAGAAGAATTGTCAGGCAAATCTATATTGTTCTCTGCCTACCAGCGAGCAGGATCTGCTAGTGAGGTCTGCTCATTGTGCTCAGATGCAGCTTAGTTTGTCTGAAGTGTTCCACACTGGTCCAAAAGGAAGGCATATTGGACAGTGGGAGGCAACCTGACAAATTAGTTCACAGACATTTAATACAGCCCTGGTGATTGGCAGAGGAAAGTGCTTCGTGCATGCTGGAATACTGTATAAATGTCAAGAGCACATGTGCTTGGGGTCTTTCAGCTGGATAGCGAAGTCCCAGGGGATGGGGGGGCTGCCTCCTCCTCTGTAGAAGTTGCCATGTGGCCTCAGGTGCTCGACCTGAGGGCCTAAGAGCTAGAGGAGCTGAACCCGGAGGTCCTGCAAAACTGCCTGGAAGGGAGACACTAGAAGAATCTTATTCTGAATACAGTGAGTACAGATATGTGTCAGGGGGCCTGACCTGAGGGGGACCATCCCTTCCGTTAAAAGAGTCAGTGGACGGGTGTCAGTAAAAGGGATGCTAGAGAGTGTCCTGAAGATAATGTAGTTTACCAAGTCTGTTGCTTGAGAGAGAGCAAGAAGACTTAACCCTTTCCATACATGTGGCAGTATGGTTACAGCAGTGTGACTGCTTTCACAAGTAATCTAGTGAGGCTAAGTGAGAGTTGTCCTTATTAACTGTAAATAGTTCAAGTTGGAGTATCCCACTATTCCCTTCTCCCATCCAAGTTCCACAATAAATATAAAAAACAAGCCATTGGGAGTAAGGATGAATATGTGAACTGTCCCTAAGTGACTGTCTGCAGGTAATAAGAGGAGGCCCAACAAGTCATCACACAGCAAGCTCTACGGGGACAGTGCTACATTTTTATATAAAATAAAATAAAATGTTCATATATTCCCAAAATTTCCCACATACATACAGTAAATAAAAGGGGGAAAAGAAGAAAGAAAAAAAAAAAGGTAAGATAAATATCACAAACTACATTCATAATAATCCAAATACATTGAATCATTTTCAATATTGGTATGCTTTCCCTCAGATATAGATATATATAAAACAGGTCATTCAGCCCATATGAAAAAATAGATTTCTCATAAGGGAAAGAGGAAAACCTAAATGGTGGTTGTGGCAAGGCAGACGTAGGTGTGGCTAAATGAACACGAGGTTGACTTAATTATGTCTGCATGGAACCTTTATGAAAAAAAAACTGACGACAAAAAGATTCGATGCAGTATACCCCATCTAATTTTTACCAGTAATATGTTCAAAGAGACCATCCTAAAGAGCTTAGGTATGCCCTCACTGTCAGAGACTACCAACATATTCCATGAGACTATCAGGAACTGATAATGTGCTCTCAGATACTTCAGAGGCTACTCACTAGTATTAAATAAAAAAAAAAGAAACTTTCATTGTTCCAAATAACACTCAAAGACTGCCAATGTGAGCCAAAAAGCTGAGACTTCCAACATATAGGTGCATCTCATTAAACTAGAATATCATCAAAAAGTTAATTTATTTCAGTAATTCAATTCAAAAAGTGAAACTTGTATATATTATATAGATGTGTTACACACAGTGATATATTTCAAGCATTTCTTTATTTTAATTTTGATGATTATGGCTTACAGCTAATGAAAACCCGAAATTCAGCATCTCAAAAAATTTGAAAATCAGTTAAGACCAATATAAAAAAAAGGATTTTTTAAACAGAAATGTTGGCTTACTAAAAAGTAAGTCCATGTACAGTATAGTATGCACTCAATACTTGGTTGGGTGTTCCTTTTGCATGAATCAATGCGGCGTGGCATGGAGGCGATCATCCTGTGGCACTGCTGAGATGTTATGGAGGCCCAAGTTGCTTTGATAGCGGCCTTCAGCTCATCTACATTGTTGGGTCTGGTATCTCTCAGCCTCCTCTTGACAATACCCCACAGATTCTCTATGGGGCTTAGGTCAGGAGAGTTTGCTGGCCAAACAAGCACAGTGATATTATGGTCATTAAACCAGGTATTGGTACTTTTGACAGTGTGGGCAGGTGCCAAGACCTGCTGGAAAATGAAATCACCATCTCCATAAAGCTGGTCAGCAGAGGGAATCATGAAGTGCTCTAGAATTTCCTGGTAGAGGGCTGCTCTGACTTTGGACTCGATAAAACACAGTGGACTAACACCAAGCTTAAAATACATCACTCTGTGTGTAACGCATCTATATAAAACATATGAGTTTTACTTTTTAAATTGAATTACTGAAAGAAATTACTTTTTGATGATATTCTAATTTTATGAAATGCACTTGTATTCCTGTAGACCATCAAAGACAGAGCAAGTTTTCTGAGATTCTTGACATATTTCAAAAAGTTCATCACAGGTTCATCAAAGGCTGCCAATGTTTTACAGGATTCTGTAAAAATTACAAATTAACGACTTCCTCCATCAGTTCCTTTAAAAATCTCAATAACATTGCTTAGCTTTGGATTTTCAACATTTTCAAAAGATAAAATTGAGTGGTCTATCTTTACACCCCATTCACACTTGTGCAACTTGTTACACGACTTTGGACATCAAAGTCACATAACAAGTCGTGCCCCATGTTTTCTAAAGATAACCATTCATATATGTGGGACTTACAGTCATAGCAACTTCAAAGTAGTTCATGCACTACCAACCTTGGTCCATGCAACTTGAGGGCCATAGACTTCAATGTCAACCCTCAAAAGATGCATGTAGTCATAACTAAATGTTTTACATGCAAAAGTGGTGTACCAGTGGGTCCAACTTTGCAGAGGGACAACAAATCACATCCAAATTGCACCCAGCCAAAGTTGCGTCAAAGTTGCATCAAAATTGCACTCCAAAGTTGTGCTACTTTTGAGTTGTAAAAGTGTGAATGGAGCTTTAAAGTATCCCAAAATAATAGCGTACCGACAGCTGGGGTCAGTTGTGACTGTCTATCTATAACTGAACCTTAATATGGCATCATTTTAACGAAGAAAGAAAGGAATAAGTCACTCGTTTAGAAACATGTGATTCATTTAGCTGTAAGTGTAATTTAAGCTTTATTTAACAATCTCTGTAAACAGCAGGTTTTATGCAGCAAAGCAGTTAAAATTAGTCTAGCAAACATGTAAAATGAAGCCTAGAGCTCCACCTATTGACTAGCAACTGTCTATATTCAATGTAAAATTTTATATTTATTTGACAAAAACATAACACATATTTTAACTGTGCTTTTTTTTAACCCTGAACATAAATAAAGAAAATCTATAAAAAAAACATGATATATTCCCATAAATACAGAAGGATTATTTGGACTTCTGTAATTCACCTTCCAAGACTTTTAATCACAGTCACAAAAGTGGAACACGTGGGGTTATTTAAACCTATCAGCTGTATAAGAAATTATTATAATAAATCATTTGAGTATTCTTAAAAAGTTTTAACTAATGGAATAAATTGTAATGATTTGATATGTACAGGGAAAGGGGGTAATATTGTTAATCTCTAGTCTGATATGTTTTACTTTTTGTATACAAAGAATATACAGTATGTATGTGTTTTATTTGATGATTGAAATTGGGGCTAATACTTGTCTTTTTGAGAACATTAGATAGATTTACCATAGTATTAGTCAGACAGATGTTAATACTTGTTTTCTTGATTAGGTAATGGAAAGCTGTGCAACACATATTCTTCCACCTGATAAGCTTCTACTATACAGATTGGGTTTTTTTCAAGTGAAATGCATCAGAGGGAGGAGCTTGGGTGGTCTGCCTTACACCAGGTAGATAAAAAAAGCTAAAAAATTCAGAGTATGGCTCTCCTTATCCTTTTGTTTATATGCGACCAGAAAGCCAAGTGTTCTGTAACAGCAACCACAAGAGAATTGTAGGGGATTGCCCACACTCAGATCTCAGAAAAAAAATATTATTGCAGCTGAAAAGTTGCTTTCAGGGGATTTACCACTAGCTAGCAACCAAGCAAAAAAATAATGCAACAAAATAAATAGTATATACAGTGGTAGAAATACATTATTATGTAGTATGACTTGAGACAATGTGTGGTGACAACATCCCAGTATGCAATATGAATTAAAAAAGAAAAGCGGGTGTGGAGACTGTGACAGGAGTCACTTTGGGCATGGGGGTTGTAGACCCAAAATTCCTTTAAAGAGGTTGGGAGGCACTATGTCCAGCCTTGTGTGGCTTTCTTGTGTTTAAGTCACCCTGCATCTTTTATGGATGCAGGGTGACCGGGAGGGTGGTGTACACTGAGAATATGGCTTGGACTATTTCAAATGGGACAGTATATGCATTACCCATATCTCTCAGGAAATATGGAGATCTACCTTTTTCCTGTAAACTGTAAGGCACAGGAAGTGCACTCCTAATATGGTCATTCCAGGAAGTTCAAAGGAGACGGACTGTCTGAGGTGGCTCTCCATTCACCTATTGTCGGGTGTGCTAATGAACTTGCCTGCTGTCTGCTAAGAGATGTATTGACACTCAGAGTAATGTGTATTGAGGGCTCGTTAGGGAACCATTGTTCTGTGTCTGGCTATTGTGTACATTGATTACCCCCTGGGGGCTTCTGTCTCCTTGCACATGGCAGTCCTTCTGGTCAGGCTATCTGACCAATCACTGCTGACTCATTTTCAAGCCCTCATTTGCATGGCTGGAGAGGACCTTATGGGGAACTGCAGGTACTGTGCAATTGACCAATGGGAAAGCGGTGGTTGGGGGAAGGATGTTTCAAATTCTGTATAAAAGTGTGCTGTGTTCTGCCAATGAATGTTGTTCCTGTTTTACCCTCAACTCGGACCTTTGCCTCGTTTTTGGAGGGAGATTTATTATACAGAAAGCCGTTCGATTGTTTGGTTCGTATGCTGGTGTGCTACATGGGTAATTCGTACATGCTGCAAAGGTGGTACATCCACTAAACGGCGGTTTCATTCCTTTTTACGCTGAGGTTCATAACATAGACTTTAACGGCTCCACATATAACAAACCACCAAATAAATAAAATTACCACGACTTGTGTTTGCATGTTTCAGAACATATTTGCCAAGCACATACTTAACATAACATTCAGTATGCCCAAAATTCTAGACTTACTCTTCCTCAGGGGCAGGGCCAACAACAATGTGGGGGTTTTTTGATAATCAGCCTGCAGAAATATGTTAAAAACACACCAATCTGTGCATTACCACGATTATCCGCATAGGGGAAAATGCCACTGCACTGAGATCATCAGAGCACTTCACAATTCAAGCAGAGGGACCATCCCGGGGCACGGCAGACTGCAGCAAATCACCCAGAGGAGAACAGCAGTAGCTAAGCAGGAGTTTTGCTTCTAGGCAAGGATACTCATAGCTGCTGAATTGTGATATTCACTAGCATTTTTAATATACTTTTATGAGAATACATTTATTCATAAAATTATATTGGTTTTAAGAAAGGTTATGTTTTTTGGATCAATTTTCATGCAGCATAATGCCGTAATCTGAGCTATGTTTAATTCATTGCAGCTTGTTTCTGCAATCTTCTCTCATATTGTATGTTTCTGTGCAGGACTGCAGCATGTTTTCACATAATTTTGTGTATAGCTCCATTCTGGCTCTCTAAGAGATAGGACTGGCAACTACAATATAAAACAGCGCAGCGCAATAAATTACTAAAAATATTTCTAAAGCTTTAATTGGTAAAAGGAAAGTCCAAAACGCCCAGAGGATCCAAGTAATCCAATTCAGTGTAAGAAAAGAAGGAAGTTGATTATTCCAGGTGACAGACCCTTCACCAGTGAAAACACACCACGCTCACCTGAGAACAATGACCTCTGTGTTACCAGCAGGTCAAACACACTTTCCCATAAAGGGTAAACCAGAGGCAATGGACTCCAACTTCATCCAGCGAACCGGGCTAAAAACAGAGACTTTAACCCCTCCTGGGATAACTTGAATCAGGCTCCAAAAGTTAACAGGTCCTCCGTGATAAAAAAATACAATAAAGATCTAAGTGCTCTGTTTATAGGATAACATTTATTCACAAGGAAAAAGATTGCACTCACATAAATGACACGATCAAAGCACTAAGAAATCCTAATGAAGATATGGAGATCTAAAACAGCATTGTGGCGGTGCTAACAGCCAGACAGCTGTGCCGCCAACTTAACCGAGGTCCGAGGATAACATTGGGTGACATCAGACATCATGTTCACCTTTAAGCCTGGCATAACAAATTTGAGAATTACAAAATACAGTAAAAATGCAGATTACAATATTTTGTTCTTTATAAGAGATATGATATACAATTGTAGCATTACTGTGTAACATTTGATAAGGAGGAACATATCAGAATGAAGATAAGGTTGAGATTGTGGTGTGAGATATTTTGTTTCTTAACTTCCTGTTAGAAGTCAGCTTCCCCTTAGCTCAAGTCCTATCTTCTTTTTTTAAGCACATATCATATTGACAATTTTTGCATTTTTGTTTGCTTAGGTGTAGATGTCTTTATAAAGAGAGCATATGATAAAACAAAATAGACTATATT
This sequence comes from Pelophylax lessonae, assembly GCF_965119305.1. Lineage (NCBI taxonomy): Eukaryota > Metazoa > Chordata > Amphibia > Anura > Ranidae > Pelophylax > Pelophylax lessonae. Next base: position 150,011,615 of record NC_138770.1, on the reverse strand, counting down.
ATCAAAAGTATTGGGATGCCTGCCTTTAAACGCACATGAACTTTAATGGCATCCTAGTCTTAGTCCGTAGGGTTCAATATTGAGCTGGCCCACCCATTGCAGTTATAACAGCTTCAACTCTTCTGGGAAAGGCTGTCCACAAGGTTTAGGAGTGTGTCTGTGGGATTATTTGATCATTCTTCCAGAAACACACTTGTGAGGTCAGGCACTAATGTTGGATGAGAATGCCTGGCTTGCAGTCTCCGCTCTAATTCATTCTAAAGGTGTTCTGTTGGGTTGAGGTCAGTACTCTGTGCAGGCCAGTCATGTTCCTCCACCCCAAACTCGCTCATCCATGTCTTTTTTTTTTTTTTGCGCCTTGCTAAAGACATGAATGAGTGAGTCCTGACCTCAACCCATCAGAACACCTTTGAGATGAATTAGAGTAGAGACTGTGAGCCAGGCCTTCTCGCCCACATCAGTGCCTGACCTCACAAATGCGCTTGTGGAAGAATGGTCAAACATTCCCATAGACACACTCCCAAACCTTGTGGACAGCCTTCCCAGAAGAGTTGAAGCTGTTATAGCTGTAAAGGGTGGGTCAACGCAATATTGAACCCTACAGACTTAGACTGGGTTTCAATTAAAAATAATGTGCGTGTAAGGGCAGGTGTCCCAATACTTTTGATAATATAGTGTGTCTGGTAAGCATCAGATGTAAGTTGTCATTCTTTAATTATTTCTACTTAAGCTGCTGCCAAAGAATTTCGGTTTTCATCTGAAGGACTAAGAACTGTGAAAGATTTGGTTTTGTAACTTATGGTATGTTTTAAGCAGCTAACCTAACACAACTGCTGCACAAATAACTCCAGTAGAGATTGCCCATACCTTTATAGGGTTGCTTCCCTTCCAAATATACTGATGCAGCACTTGAGACACAACCCATTATTTGACCATGCAATGCTTGGTGACTGAGTTGCCAATTAGCAGGCCTGAGCACTGTCACATGGGGAGTGGGTGTGCCCTGACCGAATACTGACTTGCAAAATGGTTGTATCTTCATAGGATTTTAAAGAGACTGCATCATTAGATAATGGAGGGAATATCACTGGCAAGGTGAAAGCACGTACTGTAATTGTGACATTAGCATGGATTCTAAGAACACAGTACAGGTTCATTTTAAGGCACTGCTGGTACCCTTTAGTAGTGATGATTGTAGCAAAAACCAACACTATAATACGCTATTGGAAGACGCATGCTGCCTGTTGTATATTTACAGTTACTGTTTAACTGTACTTGCTGAATGTAGCCACAAAGACCCAAAGCTGGCCAGAAGAAGAAAATAAAATAAAAATAAAAAAAGTTACACCTTTGTAGATTTTGAGGCTTGGTGCTTTCCCTCCTTTATCAAAAGCCGTAGACCAAAAAAGGGTACCGTGATAACCATGCCATCATCCCCAATAAGGCAAAAAACAAAAATAAAGGACCAAGAGAGGTCCCGAAAAGTGAGACTATACCGGCATATAAGTCGTTGCAGGGATACAAACACAACACAACTATGTATAAAACACATTCATTTTATTAAAAAAGATAAAAAACAGATATGACAGCAAGACATACATATAAAAACCTAAAAAATATATATATTTTTTAGGTTTTATATGTATGTCTTGCTGTCATTTGCAATAAAATGAATATGTTTTATACATAGTTGTGTTGTGTTTGTATCCCTGCAACCACTTATATGCCGGTATAGTCCCGCTTTTCGCGACCTCTCTTGGTCATTTATTTTTGTTTTTTGCCTTTATCAAAAGCCCCAACTTCTTACTGGGAAAGTCATGCCTCAATTCCTACCTCTTCCAGACTGTATTGTGTTGGGTACTTCTTGCAGCACCCACATCAAATCCTGGCCAATGAGACAAGAGGTGGCAGCAAAACTGATTGGTTGCAAACAGAGCAGCGTGCGCTGACCAAACACCATTACAGGCTCTACTGATGGTCTCATAGCAATACAATTCAGGTAAATTAGGGTTTTAAGTACATGGTTAAAAAAAAAATAAAAATATGTGGGCACCAATGAGGTTTATCTACTTTTATGCTCATTTTCTGAGTAAAACATGTATAAAGGGGGATTGCAGCAGGAATTTCTCCCAAGCACCTAGACCAATACAGTTCTTTGAAAAGAAAACATTGGACATATGGTGTGTAGCTAATTTTGTTTAAATAAATAGTGTAGATGGCTGGGCTTTTATCCATCTAAAACTACTGTCAGTTTTTGATAGATGGCAGAGAGATAAACGGCTTGACAGTTTCTTATTTGTCTTGGTGACTATATTGATGAGGTTTTTATACTGACTTCATGGGTCTGCACACCTGATGTTGCCATTAGGTCGGGTTCTCACTCTACCTGTTGGATTTTTTCTTTATATAATAGCATGAAGATTACAACAGGAGATGCTGGAACACTCAAAAATGATTTGAAATCCAAAACTCCCAGATAGAAAACTACAGTCAGCAACAAAGGCAGGGAGATCTCACTGTTGGAGAATCCAAAACATACAAGAAACCAGGGGCTGACTTAGTCCATCAGGCTCTACCTATAACTAAAGCATTTTATTTGGGTGGTTTCTACATCTTTTAGCAAAAATATTCCCTTAACAATTTCACTCTGATACTTCACCTCTAAAGTGAGCTCATAACACTTTATATTTCCCCAAACTCCAGCTCTATTCCAACTCCTAAAATAAACCCAACAATAACCCAACCTGTAAATTTATATCTACACACTAACCCAAATTCAGCAGCATATTTGCCTCATCCTTTGCTGGTAAATTTTCCACTGATAACAAACATTTCTTTGCCAAAATCTTGCAGCACAGAAATTATGGTGCCAAAAGAAACCATCAATTTAGAAAAAAAATAGTACTTAGCAGAGTTTTCCTTTAACACATATAAAAACCTTTTCATTCACATGCAGCTCTATGGAATTCAGGCAAGGATAGAAAGATATACGTTTGCATACCGCATTATGACGCCATTTGACACCTCAAATGTGGAAGTAATTATTGTGACTTGTCTATCCTTTTATAACCACTAGAAGAATTATGACACCGTCTAATATGTTTTTTTAACTGTTATAAATGCAGTTTAGAGCAGTGTTAAATACAGTATCTCACAAAAGTGAGTACACCCCTCATATTTTTGTAAATATGTTATTATATCTTTTAATGTGACAACACTGAAGAAATAATGCAATGTAAAGTAGTGAGTGTATAGCTTGTATAACAGTGTAAATTTGCTGTACGAGTCCTGACGCTAACATCAGGCTGCACCCTAAGATTCCGAATTTCAGTGGTGACATCCACGCCCTATGTATGTTCCATCTCTCAATGTCCTCCAGGGGCAATCAAACCAATTGAGCAATGAGAAAGGTGGATCAAACCCCAGAAGTGTGACAGAGGGACTAGGGAGATTAGGGATTGACTCCAGCAGAATGATGCGATTGGAGCAAATTGGTATACAAAGCAGTATGACAGTGGTATGAGGCATCTAGAGCTGATTGGTGTGAAGAGGTAGGAAGAGCGGTGTGACAGTGGTGTGAGGTGATTGGATCAGAGCAGTGACCCTTTTAATACCAAAATATGTAGTCACATGGCAGAGCCTCCTATATTTACTAGAATATGCAGTCACATGCTGTTCTGGGCCAAAGTTTTCTCTCTTCTTCTTTTTACAAGAGGCAGAGTACTTCTTTGGGTGTCTGCATCCCTGTCTGCTTAATGCGGACACTTCCATTTGGCTGTCCAGCAGCAAGGTCCTCTCATAAATCCAGAAGAGGAATCTCAGTGGTGGAAGGTACCATCAAGAACCCACGAGAATGAACACATCTACATTACATCTACAGACCGTCCAGCACTCAGCTTGGGTGCCTCCATCAAGATATAGCATCCTCCAGTCTTAAACCAGGAACCAGGTATTATATATGAGCACCCAAGAACTAGACGACACTAGCTTAGGTGCAAACTGGAACTAACTTTATTGTAAAGTCACACAGAACATATATAACACACAAAATCAGATAAGAGCTTGATCACGTTATGCAAACAGTAAGATAATTAGCATAGCTATGGAACAGCCAACATAAACAGTAATCTAATTAAATACTAAGATAACTAGTCACCTAGACAAGACTAGGTGACTCAGTGCCCACCCAGATTATTCAGCATCAGTTTCCCAGTAAGAAGACCTCTAAATCTAAAGGATTAGCACACAGATAGAAATAATAGGTGACTCAATTAACAATGGGAATACACACCTAGGAGGCACAAGATGGGGGAAATGATACAGGGAGAGAAAGACACCTTAGTAAACAGACTATAGGAGGAGACTCCAGCATAAGGTTGTTTTGAGCTAATTATATTAACATCTGCTCTGAGTTTCCCAATTTAAAGCAGTCATTGCTGGTTTGGGCACAAAGGCCCCAAATCTGTATCCAGGTCCCAGGTTCCCAGAGTCTGTGTGTTTCGGGGAGACATGGACCCAAATCTGAAGTAAGACCACACCAAGGGTCCCCCAGGCACACACCTCCCAACAATAGAGCCCTCTAAAAAGCAAGAGATCATAGTCAGTAAGCAAGAAGCTACCCTGCATTCCCCTTCAAAAGCCCCTGTTCTGTTTGGGTCTGTCAATTCACTAAATTACTAAAAGCAAATAGCTGTCATGTGCTGCCAGAAAAAAATAAAATAAATTATAATAAAAAAAAAAGAAATAAGTGTGTATAATGCTGCTGCTATCACTCAAATGTGTTCCCACACTAGCAAAATCCAAACAAAGAAATAGTGTAGAGCTGCACCTTTAATAGACCACCTCTAGGTGTCTCATATCCCAGAAAAACAAAAATATGTGAACACTTACACATCTATAATAGTGAAAGGCCGCAGATATCACCAAAATCCAAAGTACAATAAAGGAACAAATCAATAAAGGTGACAAATTTAGTCAATAATAAAGTGACAATCATAAAAAAACTACTAGTGTTCTGAAATATATAAATTGAACTAAACACCTGGCTGGGGCACCAACCCCTCTTCTTATAAAATAATTCACAAACAAAAGTGGGAAATAAACCCTCAATATGTGTATATAAATTGATATAGATGTTTAAAGAAAAATATAAAAAATATATATACATATACCCGGCTGAGGTGAAAACTCCTCAAAACTACGATGACAACAAATATTGTTTATAAAAATAAATATGTATTCAGTCCAGCATGCTAATAATACTGTGATATAAATAAATATTGTGATGAAAAAATGATGCAAAAAAGTCCCAATAATGATTAAAATCCTAAATAATGAGCTCAAGTGCCTTCTTTCACCCACTTGGAGTATTCTCTACTACATTCACCAACATGTCTTTTAAAACAATACACCACAATGATCCACCACCTTCAGGTGTGCATGAAGTGTATATAATGAAGTATGGCTGCTACCATGAACAAACTATACATAGTAACAATTTTTAAATACATCAACACATTCATGATTATTTACATTAAGTTGATCTTTTTTCACATGAAAATGGGGAAGATAACAGTTCCCCTTTCGCATATCTGCTGAACAAATCTGTTCAGCAATCAGTCCATCTTTGCTGGAACAGTTGAAGAAGCCCTCCATATGAGGATGTATGAGTGGCATATGTTGTGTCATGGCATATGCTGGGTGTTTTCTGCAGTCATGCAATATATCCCTCAGGGGAAAGGTGGCATCTACAAAGTGCTTATAAAATTGTGAGTGGTAGTTCATAATGGACAGGGCCATCTTTAATAATAACCTCTTTAGCCCCGGTAGGTTTACCCCCCTTTATGACCGGGCCATTTTTTGCAATATGGCACTGCGTTACTTTGATTTTTTTCTTTATATATAATATTTTTTTATTAGAGTTTTTACATCCATTAAAAAAAAAAAAAAACACAACAAACAATAAAACAAAATTTTTTTTTTAACAAGGCACCCATCAAGTAATAAATAGTAAGCCTGAATTTGTAGGAGGAGTCTCGCTCCATAAATACCAGCACTCAACTCTCTCATCTTGTCGACGTTACCTTTTACGATACTGGTCTGCTTTGTCGGTTCCTTACGTCAGGACGCTGACACTGCCACAAGGTTTCCTATACCGCGGTAGTCCATAAGACTCTTCTACGGAAAATTCAAATTTCCCCCAAATTGGGCACTGGTTTTGCCACAATTATTTTGCAGGTAACTACTATCGGATTGCTTCATTCCTGGTACATTTGCTTTCACTGGTTTTGTTTCAGCATCGGTATGTTACGAAAATATTGTGCTTCTTGCAAAAGGATTTAAGGATTTCTTCTCATCCACCTTTTCATGCTATCCATTCATATGATTCAAATGTTCTACACAGTATCATTTAGCCTAACACAATCACTGTTACTTCCTTTACTTTCTAGCTTCAACCTTCCTGAACTATTTTGTAAACGTTTATCAAATTACAAATACCTCAATATTTTCATACGATTAATTTTTCGTTACTTACGATTTTCATGCATCATAATTACGCATCTGCATCTCACTTATCTCTTACTTTGGTTATATCCGTAGCTGCCATGCTATCAGTTCCATTTTGATATGTTCCTCAGTACGTACGATTTACACCTTGCGACGTGTCATGTTGTAACATATTTAAGGTATTATTTGTTAAATATCTAGCGGCAGTTACAATACTCTCGCTTAAACTGTATATTGATCATACTTCACATATACTGTATTGTCTGGTTGATTAGACACTTGCACTGTTAACCTAGGGCCCAGGTAACATATTGACATGGTGGTGGCTTTATTTTGTTTTTTATTTCCCATAGTTCCTGTTTCTACACAACCACAGGACTTACTATTTCGAGTTTCGGTGGAGTCAATACAGGTGGGTCCTTCCTCAACCCTTATAGTCACACATTATAATATATTCAAAACTTTTATCACATACACGTTCAGTTTTGAAATTTGAATACATAATTTTCCCTGTTGCTTACAGCGTTACACAACTACAGTTGTCACCTGTCATGCTTACGGGTACCTACGGATTGAGATGTTCTTTAATTGACTTGTTTGGTGGCAAGTCTCCTCATCCGCTAACACATATGTCATAAGTTTACAACATGTCTCAACACTCATACCTCTTACCTGACATGTTTTCAGGTAACTAAGGCCTGGGTTTACGTTGTTAATTTGCTTGGTAGCTCGGCCTCTATCACATTCAAGGACTGACATGCTTTCAGTCCTTTGCAACTCGAGTTTTCTTTTGTTAACTGACCCACTATCACCATAGTGAGTCCGCTCGTTGCACGATATAACTCACACTTGTACACTTTGGAAAAAAAAAGGAATGCATCGCAGGGGTATTTCGTACCCAGCTTCGGCTCATAAAGCTGAACTTTTCAGACATTTATTCCCCACTACACCAGGCACCAACGCTGAGCAAGTTATGCTATGCATGGTTGCCACATCCCTCTCACAAATTCAAACTACCCTTAGCTCATTGGTGACCTCCTTGCTTGAGTTACAAGGCAGGATAGATGCATTGGAAATGCGGCCATCCCTGACCCCGGAGACACCCTCCATTTCCGGGACACCAGCAGTTCCCAAGACACCCACTGTCTTAGCCCCTATGCCATTGGCCTCAGGGAAGGGCGCTAGTACCCTCTCTGTCACTCCGACTCATTTCATTCCAGTAAATATAAAGAAGGATATTCTAGACGGTAAAGATGTCAATTTGGCCTCCCTTTTAATAGCTGCCCACGATATAGCTGACAACAAGTCATACACTTGCGCTGATGTCTCCATGGTAATTAACTTTGAACTTTGTCCTTGCATTTAGTGTTTTTAAGGATGTATTCTGCTCCGTAAACCCACATAGGAGGGAGGAGCTTGACCTCTACCTTAAGAATGTGTTCTTAACAAAGAACCCATTGTGTAATATATATATATATATATATATATATATATATATATATATATACATATATATATATATATATATATATATTTCCATCAAAAGAGTGTCATTTAACTGGAAACGCCATTCTTCAAATGAAGGTATACTAGGGGATAACCATTTCATGGCAATTTGCTTACGGGCTATAAACAATAATCTACTAATTGGTATTTGGATCTCAGTTGGAAATAGCTCCCCATCAAATAACCCAATAAACAAGTCTTAGGATCCAGATCAATATGAGTATGGTAAGCTCCACTGATTGTGGTCACCGGCTCTCGCCAGTATATGACCAGTTTGGGGCACTTCCACAACATGTGGAGTAGGTCAGCCGAAGATTGTTGGCACAGTGGGCATTCCGGGGTATCACTCTTACCCCACTTAACCACTTGCCAACCAGCTGCCGTAGTTTTACTGCAGTAGGTCTGCTCTGTCCCGTGAAACAACGTACTTGTACGTCGCTTCACGGGACCACTAGTGGGGGAGCCAATCAGCAGGTCTGGCACCCGCGATGTCCACCGGGCACCTGCGACCGCTCCCCGTGGAGACAGAACGGCGGTCCGCCATTGTAAACATGGTAGATCACTGTTCTGCCAGTAATGAACACAGGGATCCTGTGTTTCTCCTATTTAGGAACACAGGTCTCTGTGTTCATTCAGCAAGCCCATCTCCCACACAGTTAGAAAGCACCCCCTATGGACACATTTAACCCTTTGATCGCCCCTGGTGTTAACCCCCTTCCCTGCCAGTGTCATTAGTACAGTAACAGTGCATATTTCTAGCACTGATTACTGTAGTAATATCACTGGTCCCCCCAAAAGTGTAAAAAATTTCAGTTAGGTGTCCGATCTGTCCACCGCAAAGTCGCAGTCCCGCTAAAAATCTCTGATCGCTACCATTACTAGTAAAAAAATAAAATAAATAAAACATAAATCTTTTCCCTAGTTTGTAGATGCAATAACATTTGCGCAAACCAATCAATATACACTTATTCTGATTTTTTGTTTACTAAAAATATGTAGAAGAATACATATTAGCCTAAAATGACGAAAACATATTATTTTTCATTTTTTTTTTTTTTTAAATTGGGAATGTTATACAGCAGAAAGTAAAGAATATTGTTTTTGTTTTCTTTTTCAGAATTCTCCCTTGTTCTTTTGTTCATGGTGCAAAAAATAAAAAATTGCAGAGGTGATCAAATACCACCAAAAGAAAGCTCTATTTGTGGGGAAAAAAATACATCAATTTTATTTGGGTACAGCGTTGCACGACCGCGCAATTGTCAGTTACAATAATGCAGTGCCGAATCGCAAAAAATGGCCTGGTCTTTAAGGGGGGGTAAAACCTTCCAGTCCAGAAGTGGTTAAATAACTTTACCCGAGTCCTGTATATGATAAACATTTGAGACAGGCATTGTGCAGATGATAAGTATACAGAAGGGTCCCTCTCCAAGATATTGTGCCAATTATCATCTGATATAGCACCCAGGTATGTTACCCATCCTCTTCTACCTGGACTTTCGAAGATATCTTGATAATTCATCATAATTTGGCTATAGAAATTAAATAAGACCTTTTTTCTCTATAGCCACTGCCAATGAGGTTAAAAGTGACATACTGTAGGTCTTCTAACTGTCCCGACGCGTTTAGACTGGTCCGCATGCCGGGTCTATACTCCATGCTGAAGTTGTAAATACTTAAAGACAGCTGAAGGAATGGGTTCTCAGGAGACCCAGACACCACCTGTTGATATATCTGGCATATATATTTATCTGTTATACTGTATACAATAGCTCTGATGACATTTGGTTGAATACAACTATCATCTTACTTTTATATATTGATGGTTGACACAGTTTGTGGGCAACATTTTGAGTTTTATTCCCTAATGTTCGAGCGCGTTTGCCTATTTGATGCCGTATCAGCAAGGTGAAGTGCTAACTACGGTCTCCCCCTAGCTTGAACACATCCAACGTGCTTTTTAAGGACTAGATGTTTATGACTCAGACATGGATAATGAACCCCTGAAGAAGCGGTTCATGCCACAAAACATGTTGGCAATTTTCATATGATACATACTACTGGTAGTCTCCATATGATACATGCTATTGTATTGCTAATTGTATTGCTAATAATTTCCTGACACGCATTTGTGTTCTTTTTTTATAAATGTGGGTTTTTAGTTGCCCTTACCTTTTTGATATGAGATATTGTATGTACTGAATAAAATATGTTTTTAAAATTTAAATAAGCATATATTTATTTGTTTGATATATTGTGAGGTATCTATAGGAATCACTGTCTAAAAGGCCCATCTTCTATATATACAGTGGGTACGGAAAGTATTCAGACCCCCTTAAATTTTTCACTCTTTGTTATATTGCAGCCATTTGCTAAAATCATTTAAGTTCATTCTTCTTCCTCATGAATGTACACATAGCACCCCATACTGACAGAAAAACACAGAATTGTTGACATTGTTGCAGATTTATTAAAAAAGAAAAACTGAAATATCACATGGTCCTAAGTATTCAGACCCTTTGCTGTGACACTCATATATTTAACTGGAAATGCTTTCCATTTCTTCTGATCATCCTTGAGATGGTTCTACACCTTCATTTGAGTCCAGCTGTGTTTGATTATACTGATTGGACTTGATTAGGAAACCACACACCTGTCTATATAAGACCTTCCAGATCACAATGCATGTCAGAGCAAATGAGAATCATGAGGTCAAAGGAACTGCCTGAAGAAGAGCTCAGAGACAGAATTGTGGCAAGGCACAGATCTGGCCAAGGTTACAAAAAGATTTCTGCTGCACTTAAGGTTTCTAAGAGCACAGTGGCCTCCATAATCCTCAAATGGAAGACGTTTGGGACGACCAGAACCCTTCCTAGAGCTGGCCGTCCGGCCAAACTGAGCTATCGGGGGAGAAGAGCCTTGGTGAGAGAGGTAAAGAAGAACCCAAAGATCACTGTGGCTGAGCTCCAGAGATGCAGTCAGGAGATGGGAGAAAGTTGTAGAAAGTCAACCATCACTGCAGCCCTCCACCAGTCGGAGCTTTATGGCAGAGTGGCCCGACGGAAGCCTCTCCTCAGTGTAAGACACATGAAAGCCCACATGGAGTTTGCTAAAAAACACCTGAAGGACTCCAAGATGGTGAGAAATAAGATTCTCTGGTCTGATGAGACCAAAATAGAACTTTTTGGCCTTAATTCTAAGCGGTATGTGTGGAGAAAACCAGGCACTGCTCATCACCTGTCCAATACAGTCCCAACAGTGAAGCATGGTGGTGGCAGCATCATGCTGTGGGGGTGTTTTTCAGCTGCAGGGACAGGACGACTGGTTGCAATCGAGGGAAAGATGAATGCGGCCAAGTACAGGGATATCCTGGACAAAAAGCTTCTCCAGAGTGCTCTGGACCTCAGACTGGGCCGAAGGTTTACCTTCCAACAAGACAATGACCCTAAGCACACAGCTAAAATAACGAAGGAGTGGCTTCACAACAACTCCGTGACTGTTCTTGAATGGCCCAGCCAGAGCCCTGACTTAAACCCAATTGAGCATCTCTGGAGAGACCTAAAAATGGCTGTCCACCAACGTTTACCATCCAACCTGACAGAACTGGAGAGGATCTGCAAGGAGGAATGGCAGAGGATCCCCAAATCCAGGTGTGAAAGACTTGTTGCATCTTTCCCAAAAAGACTCCTGGCTGTATTAGATCAAAAGGGGGCTTCTACTAAATACTGAGCAAAGGGTCTGAATACTTAGGACCATGTGATATTTCAGTTTTTCTTTTTTAATAAATCTGCAACAATGTCAACAATTCTGTGTTTTTCTGTCAGTATGGAGTGCTATGTGTACATTCATGAGGAAGAAGAATGAACCTAAATGATTTTAGCAAATGGCTGCAATATAACAAAGAGTGAAAAATTTAAGGGGGTCTGAATACTTTCCGTACCCACTGTATATTCTTTTTTTGTGTTAATTACTTAACCACTTCAATATAGGGCATTTTCACCAAAAAAAACCTAAAAAATTGGCGCTAATTCATAAAGGACTTAAATAATAAAAAAACGGTGACCTGCATCCGTGCAGGTAAACAAATCTGTATGGTGTGGTGTAAAAAGTGTAATTCTTCAAAAAATAGATGTAGGAATAATAAATGAATAAGTATACCAAATTTCAGTGCAGGTGGATGATCTATGCAATGAATATCTCAATAAATAGATATAAAAAAAAATGCAAGTGAATAAATGCTGTAAATAGTCGGTGCAAGTGGACAAATCTCTTACTAATCCTCCAAGGGGCAATCGTGTTTACAAAAAGGTGAAACAATATTGTTACTGTGAAATAAATAAATATCAAAACAGTGCAGGTGAATAAATACTGTAAATAAACGGTGCAAGTGGACAAATCTCTTACTAATTCTCCAATGGACAATCGTGTTTACAAAATATTGTTACTGTGAAATCAAAATATATAAAGCTGTCCCAATTAAGAATAATAATAAATTAAAATGATACTAATGTAAAACCAATAAATTCCATATTGTAAAATGTCCCAATCAAATATAAATAGTGAAATTGATCGTAATGCACGGTGAATGTCCCAATCGATCCAATAAAATCATTATAAATCCTGTGTAAAAAAGGTGTACACTCCTAAATGCATAAAAACATTTTTTACAATAATGTCTGAGCTCTGATGCAAATAAGGTGCAGTAAACCAGCAGATAATAAATCCCAATCTTGATGCTCTAAAGTGTGTAGTGGCCGCTTACCTCTAACACACAAAAAAAAAACGCATGTGTGTAATCCGATGATGACAAGGATTTGCTCCAAAGACGCTCCACAAGCCGTTCTTTTTGGATGGATGGATGGCGGTGGGCCTTTGTGCTCCGTAATGCGCTTCCAATATAGCATCCTATACCATAGGCATCGGTCTCATGGGAATGCAAAAGAAAAGATCGCTCATGGTGTAGTATCCTCAGAGGTGATTTATTTAATAAAAGTATTGCACTTACATGTAAAAAGGTTAACACACGCTGACAACCGCTACCAGCGGTACATAAAAGGACTTCCGGCTATGGCCGCGAACACGGAAGTGACGTCACCCGGCTCCTCCCGACGTGTTGCGTCACTAACCACGTGACTTTATCAAGGGATAGGATGCTATAGTGGAAGCGCATTACGGGGCACAAAGGCCCACCGCCATCCATCCATCCAAAAAGAACGGCTTGTGGAGCGTCTTTGGAGCAAATCCTTGTCATCATCGGATTACACACATGCGGTTTTTTTTTGTGTGTTAGAGGTAAGCGGCCACTACACACTTTGGAGCATCAAGATTGGGATTTATTATCTGCTGGTTTACTGCACCTTATTTGCATCAGAGCTCGGACATTATTGTAAAAAAATGTTTTATGCATTTAGGAGTGTACACCTTTTTTACACAGGATTTATAACGATTTTATTGGATCGATTGGGACATTCACCGTGCATTACGATCAATTTCACTATTTATATTTGATTGGGACATTTTACAATATGGAATTTATTGGTTTCCTTTTAATTTATTATTATTCTTAATTGGGACAGCTTTATATATTTTGATTTCACAGTAACAATATTGTTTCACCTTTCTGTAAACAGGATTGTCCATTGGAGGATTAGTAAGAGATTTGTACACTTGCACCGTTTATTTACAGTATTTATTCACCTGCACTGTTTTGATATTTATTTATTTCACAGTAACAATATTGTTTCACCTTTTTGTAAACACGATTGCCCCTTGGAGGATTAGTAAGAGATTTGTCCACTTGCACTGTCTATTTACAGCATTTATTCACTTGCATTTTTTTTTTAATATCTATTTATTGAGATATTCATTGCACAGATCATCCACCTGCACTGAAATTTGGTATACTTATTCATTTATTATTCCTACATCTATTTTTTGAAGGATTACACTTTTTACACCACACCATACAGATTTGTTTACCTGCACGGATGCAGGTCACCGTTTTTTTATTATTTAAGTCCTTTATGAATTAGCGCCGATTTTTTAGGTTTTTTAGTACATTCATTGACAGTGGGGACACTGATTAAAATTGGCTGCTTTTTTCTCTTTCGATTTATTCTATATTACGGATTTGCATATTTTCATCGGTTGTTTACACAATCCACACCTCACCAGTTTATTTGAGGTTAGATTATCTCTTGGTAGCGCATTGGTTCTCGTCATTTTATAGGGCATTTTCACCCCCTTCCTGCCCAGACCAATTTTCAGCTTTTAGTGCTCTCACACTTTGAATGACAATTACTCAGACACGCAACACTGTACCCAATCAAAAATGTTATATTTTTTTTTTCACACAAATAGAGCTTTTTTATGGTGGTATTTATTCACCACTGGGTTTTTTATTTTTTTGCAATATATAAATGGAAATAACTAAAATTTTGGGAAAAAAACACTTTTTTTGTAGCTTAGACTATTAAAGTTTGCAAATAAGTAATTTTTGTTCATAATTTTGGGCAATAATGTATACTGCTACATATCTTTGGTAAAAATAACCCAAATTAGTGGATATTTTTTAGTCTGTGTGAAAGTTATAGAGTCTACAAGTTATGGTGCCAATCATTAAAAATGAATCACACCTGATGAACCGATGGCCTATCTCATTTCTTGAGGCCCTGAAATGTCAGGACAGCACAAATACCTCTCAAATGACCCCTTTTTGGAAAAGGGTTTCCAGGGTATTTAGTAAGAGTGTAAGGGTATATGGTGTAGCGCTTATATGATAAAATGAACTCCGCAGTCCATATACAAATATATCAATCATTGGAAGGAAAACAAGTCCATTCAGAAAGACGTGCTCCCAAAGGTGTAGCCAGTTACTTCACACTCCAACAGATCTGTGCAGAGAGACCACCACCAAGAGAAAAGATGGCCCCTTACCGCAATGTATAGATCCCCACTACAGAGATCAGATCCAGCTCAATTCACACATCTATATGACCCTATATGACCCTATATGACCCTTGTAGACGACGTCATCTACTGACGAAACGCGTAGGAGGAGCCTGCGGCACGCCACGCTAGGACACACGAGGGGACGCGGTGGCCATTTTCTTGGTTGGAAACCAGATCCTAAAGGCGATTTCTGAGCGAGACATGCTGTTTTATCTGCTACGAAATGTGAGTTGCCAATTTTTATACTAGTGCATCAATAAACACACTCGTGACTGTACTTCACTATGGGAGTTGTCCCTCTTTCTTCACATATGTACCTATACCTGTGCCTTCAATGATTGGAGCTGATTTGGATATCGCTATGAGCCGGGTACTGTCTACAAGGGTCATATAGATGTGTGAATTGAGCTGGATCTGATCTCTGTAGTGGGGATCCATACATTGCGGTAAGGGGCCATCTTTTCTCTTGGTGGTGGTCTCTCTGCACAGATCTGTTGGAGTGTGAAGTAACTGGCTACACCTTTGGGAGCACGTCTTTCTGAATGGACTTGTTTTCCTTCCAATGATTGATATATTTGTATATGGACTGCGGAGTTCATTTTATCATATAAGCGCTACACCATATACCCTTACATTTTTTCCTTGATCTGTTTTCTAATTCATGATCGGGTGTTGGCAGCTTTACTCAGAGTGTTTGAGCTTTATTCACTGTGAAGTGTGTAAATATTATTTAATACTGTTTTAACGTTTAATTTTAGCGCAGCAATACCCCCATTTTATATTTAGTAAGAGGCATGGTAAGTTTTTTGAAGTTGTAATCTTTTCCCAGAATTCTTGGAAAAATTAAGAAATCTATTTTTTTTTTCCTTTACACAAAGTTGTCATCATAACCGGTTATTTCTCACACACAATATATGCATACTTTCAAATACACCCCAAAATACATTCTGCTACTCCTCCTGAGTACTTTTTAACAGCCTGGCCACATAGAGAGGCCCAACATGCAGGGAGCACCGTCAAGAGCTCTAGGAGCATAAATTAAATATCAAATTTCCTGATGACCTATCACATTTTTGAAGGCCCTGGAGCTCCATGAAAATGGAATTACGCACAAAATGACCCAATTTTGGAAAGTAAACACCCCAACCTATAATCTATGAGGCATAATGAGTCTTCTGAACATGTCATTTTTTTCCACAAGTTTTTGGAAAATGTGGAAAGAAAATGAAAACTTATTTATTTTTTATTTTTTTTAAACAAAGTTGCCAATTTATAGGATATTTCTAACTCATAGCATGTAGATAGAAACATTACACCCCAAAATACATTCTGCTACTCCTCCTGAGTATGGCGATAGCACATGTGTGAGACTTTTACACAGCCTGGCCACATACAGAGGCCCAACATTCAAGTAGCACCTTTAGGCGTTCTAGGAGCTTAAATTACACATATAATTGAATTCCTACCTATCACACTTTTGAAGGCCCTGGAACACCAGGACAATAGAAACGCCCACAAAACAACCTCATTTTGGAAAGCAAACACCTCAACATATAATCTATGAGGTATGGGCTGCAGATAGATATTCAGGTACTCTGATGGGCTGGAGACAGGTACTTGTGTAATCTGATGGGCTGCAGATAGGTACTTGTGTACTCTAATATAGGTACTTGGGTACTCTAATGAGCTGGAGACAGGTACTCGGGTACTCTGATGTGCTGAAGATAGGTAATTAGGTACTTTGGGCTTGAGACAGGTACTTGGGTACTCTGATGGTCTTCAGATTGGTACTCCGGTACTCTGGGCTGGAGACAGGTACTCAGATAGTCTGATGGGCTGGGGACAGGTACTCGGGTACTCTGATGGGCTTGAGACAGGTACTAGGGTACTTGGATGAGCTGGAGACAGGTACTCTGGTACTCGGATGGGCTGGAGACAGGTACTCGGGTACACTGATGGGCTGGAGACAGATACCCAGGTCCTCTGATGGGCTGCATATAGGTACTCAGGTACTCTGATGGGCTGGACACAGGTACTTGGATACTTTGATGGGCTGCAGATAGGTACTCAGGTTCTCTGGGCTTGAGACAGGTACTCAGGTACTCTGGGCTGGAGATAGATACTCGGGTACTCTGGGATAAGGACAGGTACTCAGGTACTCTGGGATGGGGACAGGTACTCAGGTACTTTGGGCTGGTGGCAGTTACTCGGGTACTCTGATTGGTTGTGAATGGTACTAGGGTACTCTGAGGGGTTGTGACAGGTACTCAGATACTCTGATATGCTGGAGACAGGTACTTGGGTACTCTGATGGGCTGTGACAGGTACTCGGGTACTCTGAGGGGTTGTGACAGGTACTCAGGTACTCTGATGGGCTGTGACAGGTACTCAGGTACTCTGAGGGGTTGTGACAGGTACTCATGTAATCTGATGGGCTGTGACAGGTACTCTGATGGGCACTGACAGGTACTCTTTATTACTGGGGGCAATCAGTGTGTTTTACTATTTACTGTGGGCGGTAACTAGCTGTTACCGCAATCTCCTCCTCACACAGGATCGGTGTGTGAGAAAAAGAAACTGGTGACAGCTAGTTACCGCTGCTTGTTTACATTCTGTGATCGGCTGTGAATGGGCACAGCCTCTCATGTGGTATAGAGCCAATTTCATTGGCTCTTTTCCCTCATCGGGGGTGGGCTGTGTTAGAGTGACACGCCTCATCCCCGATCGCTGCTCTACGCGCCCCTGAGAGCAAGTGGCGTGCACAAGGACAGTGCATGTGACCAGCTGTGATTGGACACAGCCGATCACACGGTAAAGAGCCATTTTTATTGGCTCTTTACACTGATTAGGGATGGGCTGTGTCCCAAGGGACGCGCCTCATATCCCCGATCGTGCGTGAGAGCTGTGAGAACGGGTGGAAGTCATATGACACCCGCCCGGAGGGACGAAGTGTTCCTGCTGGCATCATTTTACAATGTGCAGGTAGGGAACTGGTTAAAGAAATTATGGCGAGGAAATTGGTAAGACTCCTGTAAATCCTGAAAGGACCACAGAGCATTTTGAGAATAAAGCTGGGCAATATATTAAAGCCCTTAAGAATGCCAGCGCTCAAACCCTTAAAGTTTACAGAGTTCTTCATAACGCCTATTCCCCAGAGTGGTGATTACTCTGATGCCCTTTCATATTTCATACTTTAACTGACAATTGCACGGTCATGCGACACTGTACCCAAATAAAATTGATGCCCTTTTTTTAAACAAATAGAGCTTCCATTTGGTGGTATTTGATCATTTCCTGTTGTTTTTATTTTTTGCGCTATAAAGAAAAAAAGACTGAAAAGTGTACTAATGGCACTGGCAGGGAAGGGGTTACCATCGGGTGCGATCAAAGGGATAAAAGTGCTTTCTAACTATGTGGGGGGGGGGGGTGCTTTGACTGCGGGAAGACAGAGATCCGTGTTCCTGCTTAGCATCTCCATCTTCCCCTCTCACAGAACGACGGTCTGCCTTGTTTACATAGGCAGACCGCCGTTATGCCTCCCCTAAGAACGATTGTGGGGTGCCAACGAACAACGGACCCGTGGATTGGCTCCCGCTGTGTCCAATCAAAGCAGAAGCAGGTCACCGGTGGCACGCACACACGCCCAAGACTCAGTGGATGAAATTACGTACAGGTACATGATTTTGCGCAGGAGGGGCGCCCTGCTGCAATATATCTGCGTTAGGCAGTTCGGAAAGGGTTAATTGGATCCTGGGCAAACATTTTCTTGGGCCCTCCTGAATCTACTTATCAACTATGTGCAGGCAGTACGGGCTCAAGGGGCAGCTGCTTTGGGCCCCACATCGATGACTGGGCCCGAGACAGCTGCTCCTTGTGCCCTTTGTTAAAGACGACCCTAATAATGGAACTTCAACAAAGAAAAGGAGCAATGTAACTGTCTGATAATTCCTGTGTGTTAGGTAAGAACATCATCATGATGGAAAGTTCTTCTGCTGTGACACAGAATGGCATAAATGGACCCTATAGTCTTTTATCAAATAACAAGCAATTGAATAGTATTTTGTATCCTCTCATTAGAAGTGACATGTTGATTAAGACTTTAATGTGACAGAAATGGAATCGTTTTTTTTGGCACATGAAGTGCAAACAGCCAAGTTGGACTATTTTTAGTTTGTTCCAATCCCTCTGGTGCCTGCGGAATTCATTTGGTAAATAAAATGTATTTTCAGTGAAGACATCCCGAGAGCTGTGAATCAAGCAGTCACTGTCCGTGACACAACAAGAATCCAATGTTTAGCTCTGAAGTGTTATGTTAGGAGATTATTATTTCCTGCCTGAGCTCTTAAAGCATGTGTTACCCCAGCATTTTATATCCCTGATATGTGTCTGCTGTACCATATACTTGTATGAGAAAATATCCTTTTCTCTTTATATTGCTTCCTTTGTGTGAAATCCCTAATGTTCCCGCCAGTCCCTCTGCTTTCCAATTACAAACTGACCACACTAAGCATAGGAGCTCAGGATGGTCAGTTCTGTAGCTATGCTGGGAGATCAGCCTACCCTCCTCCAATGAACAGACTTGTCCTGAATTGCCCCCCAGCCTGCACAGCCATTCAATGTACAGTCCAGTGTGCTGTTCCAACCCCCCCCCCCCCCGCCAGTTTATGTAGCTGAGAACAGAGATAATGTAATCACTTATAAAAAAAGAAGAAAAACGTTTTTTTTTTTTTTTATGTTTTTTTTTTATATCTATAAACAAATGGGTTGCCTTTCATTTCAGTTTAAGCCTGGGTTCACACATATGCAAAGCGGGAACCACCGTGATTCTAGTGCAGGTTCTGGCATCACATCTCCCCCGCAGGCAGTTTACACCGCCCTCTGCGAACCGCTGCGGGTGTCAATACAAAGTTAATGACACCCCCAGATCGGTTGGCAGAGCGCAGTGCGAACTGTGAATTCGGACAGGAATCAGATAGGACCCATGCAATCCGATTCCAGTGCGGGTGGGGAGAAAAAATGGTTCCTGCACCTTTTGCACGCAAATCAAATGTGCATTCAACCATATAACTGTATGGCTGAATTCGCATTGCACAGATATCGCATGTGATCCACACAACAATGTGGTGGGATTGGGAATCACTTGCAATGTCTGTGTTCGCAATAGTGGGAACCCAGGCCTGAACTGAAAAGAAAGAAATCAGAGAGAATAAAATAAAAGTTTAGGACCTGCGATTTGGTAGGCTGTTCTCACAGGCGTATAGCTGAATACATTTTCTGTTTAAATTAAAGATACATTCCAGGTACATCAAAACAAAAGGTGTTCAAACTGTCACAGCTCAGAAACATGAGGAGGGACGAATTATTAAAAGAAAAACCTAGAGACAACAACAATGCATTTGAAATGGCTTTTATCACGGGTTTTAACCAGCAACATAAGCAAATGGAAAGAATTTTTAAGAAATACTGGCCGATTTTAAAATCAGACAGGACTTTAGGCAAGATTTTACCCAGACGACCAAAGTTTATCTATCGGAAAGCACCAGCACTTAGGAACAGGCTGGTTCACAATGTTATAGACCCACCAAAATCTATAAAGATATTTCCAGATTTAAAAGGATTTGTAAGATGCAGAAAATGCTTAGCATGTAGAAACAATAGATTACAACCAAGGAAGATAACCGAGTTCAGATCTTGTTTTAATAAACGTAAATTTAAGATTAATGAATTAATTACTTGTTCCAGTACACATGTGACTTATGTCATAGAATGCCCATGCCATAAACAATATGTGGGGAGAACCACAAGGCCATTGTATGTGCGAATTAGAGAGCACATAAAAAATATTAAAAAAGGCTTCCCCAAGCATGGTTTATCAAGACATTTCCTTGAGATGCACAATAAAAATCCTAAAGGCTTATTATTTTATGGTATTGATACCATAAAACCTCATTGGAGAGGAGAGAACAAAACTAGAAAAATCTCGAAAAACGAAACAAAGTGGATATTTCAATTAGAATCACTCCAGCCTGGCGGACTAAATCTCGATATAGACCTCAATTGCTTCATTTCAAATTACTAAAAACATACCCAGATTGCAGAAACTTCATGACTAGGGGGACAAATATACATCCTCTAACCAGTATATAAGGAAGGCCCCAGAACACTTACTGGAGCAGGAGGCCTCAGCCCCTGGATATACCTTAAACTTCTAATTATCCAGTTTTTACATACAGTACTTTTATAATAATTACTAATTACTTTAATTTAGCAGGATATTTCTCTTTCTCTTTTTTACCATCCGTAATGAAAGAGAACAGAAAGAAGAGTCAGGCATCAATACATTGACCTAGTGGCACAAAAGAGCAGCAGACTTATCATATTTTTTTAGAAGTACAGATAGGCCCATATCCAACCCAAACCCTAAACAGTACATTAGGCATAGCAAATTGATCACCGAATTTGTAATATTAATAGGACCTGATGGTTTTATAAGTATTTTTATTGTATTTATATGTAACATATTTTATTTATATGCAACATATCTGATTTAGACATTATATAGGACTTTTATGTTGTTTTAGCACTATGGGCAATATTATGATTTTTTGTGCCTAACAATCAAGTATCGAGTGCCTACCAGACCACCGGGTGTATATAATATTTATTTATTACTACCATTAATAATTTTTAAAGCTTTCCTTAATTAAATTTATTTCTTTCAGTAGTTTTTTCTACTTTCCCCTATGTCCCATTATACTCATTTTTAGTTATCCTCCAGCGCACCCTACTATCCACACATTTGCCTTTTATCTACACTTTTTCTTTTTTCTTTTTTATCACACATATATACATGCATCTATATTTATATGATTTGGTTCCTTAATATATGTAACACACCATGACACCTAATGGACTATTATATTTATGCCCCCTCATGTAAACTCCACAGATTCCTCTATATATACACATCATTTATTTAATTTATTTATTTAATTAATTTATTCCCACAAATTTTAACACTACTCTTGCACATAAGAAGGAATCCTATAAAATAGTTTTTATGAGTAATTCATCTCTAGGGCAATTAACACTTATCTTAAAATATTTAAAAATAATTTTAATATTTCTGGCAAAAACATTTTTATCTGTAAAGCTCCGTTGAGTATACCCCTAAATATACATTTCCCTTACCTATATATGAATTTATCTTTATGTGACCTGTTAAAGAATATATATTTCTGTTCATGAACGATATTAATTAGCCATACACAATCCTCCTCTAATCGGACATCATTATCATTATTTTTATCTACACATAATTTACCGATTGATAAACACATACATAATAGTGACATCCTATCCCCCTACAGCCTTCTCCTATGCCAGTCAATACACTACTTCTGCCTAGCAACTTCTGATGACAAAAATCCCCCTATCCTTATTTTTAGATTGGTTAAACACACTATTTTTAGATTGGTTAAACACACAGCTTTTAATTTTCAGATTGGTTAAACACAATAGCCTTTAGAGTAGACCTTTTTTACCTAGCAACTACTGACACACCACGGCCGGATTGGCCATATGAATTAAATACAAAACTTCCGGACCGGGTTGCCTGGTAACCACACGATATATAAGGAGGCGGAGGAGACGTGGCCAGCGCTTCTCCAGATGACGTCAGATAGACGAAACCGGTAGAGAGCGTGACCACGTCATTTCCGTCTTACACACCCGAGGCTTGGAACGCACATCCGGCGGTTGGGACGCACGCTATCTCGCAGTGTGCACCGCAAAAGAGGAAGTTGCGGGTCCTATGCCAGACGGGCATACATTTACTTTTTACAATATGTGAGTACTTGTCTTTTACTTGAATAAAGCTTTTTTATAAACCATACTACACTATTGGAGGCTCCTTCCCTTTTCTCCCATATACCCGGTACTGCACTGGACTTCCATATACATATACTGAGCCGACATCTATACACCAATAAGGAGAGGAACCCGAGATCTGGGAACATCCTGATTGCCAGTGTGTGGGAGCGATCCCCTAATAATCGACCCGCTGTTTACCCCTGTAGAGGTAAGGGAATCTGGTAAGCGCAGGACCCCAGGCTCAGGGGAACACTTCTTCTTTCCGCCCACCCACCATACCTTGGGCATAGATAAAGGAGCACCTTTTATCACCATATACGGATTGCACTTATTTAGGACTCTTTTTGGATTCAAAGTCACCGAGACTGCACATGCGTT
Organism: Pelophylax lessonae; assembly: GCF_965119305.1. Taxonomy (NCBI): domain Eukaryota; kingdom Metazoa; phylum Chordata; class Amphibia; order Anura; family Ranidae; genus Pelophylax; species Pelophylax lessonae. The sequence goes on along the minus strand of NC_138770.1, from coordinate 149,988,404 downwards.
TGGACTTATTTATTGGATTAATTATACGGACACCTTTTTGATACTGCTATTTATATATATATTTTTTCATTTTTTCATTTTTTAAGAGTAATTTGCACTTTTGCACTTTTGCACTCACTTATTTATTGGTAGTCATATATATATATTTAATTTCGCACTTATATTTATTTGTACACTCATGATTATATTTACCGATTGTCATTTTTATGGATGTTAATTTATTACTGGTTATTATTTATTGAACTCCATCATTGTAATATTGCTTTTATTACTTCACATTTGCCACTCACCTCTGCACCTTTTTGCACAATTGCACTTATGGTATATTTCTGCTGATATATTTTAAATAAGTTTTTATCTGATGCTTTTTTATACACAAACCTGCCCTGATTTAAATAAGTTTGATATTTGATACACCATATTGTCTAAACAAATCACGCATAGATCTTACCAGGGGTTTTTGTATAGATCCCCTTATAACATCTTACCATTAGTATAGTAAGACCCTATCCCCTAAGCACTCCACCAGGCAGCGCCAATCACTTCCCTTTTTTTTCCAAACTGTCACAGCTCGCTTTCTTTAGAAAACAGCCACAGACTGAGTGGAAAAGCCTCTCCCACTGTGCAGAGAAATCCGTGCTCTCTGTGTTGAAGCAGTAGTCTCTCTGCAGATGTCCAACAGACCCTTTGCTGACTAAAGGCCCGTACACACGTAAATATTCGGCCACCGACCGATCGGCCAATTGTCGGCTTGTTAGTATGATGCTTCCGACTGCGACTTTTCGGCCGAACAGAATCTGGTGTGCAGGCATTAAAATTTTTGTTGGCCGTCACCAGAACGGCCGATTGTTCGTCAGTCAGTACAGAATCCGGCCGACAAACAGCAGATGAGCAAGACTGGGCATGCTCAGAAAAGAAAAAACACACGGAAAGTTAACCATCACATGACATCACTTCTGCAGTCGGCTCTTGTTGGCCGACAAAATTCGTGTGCAGTCTTTAGCACTTTTCAACCGACAGAACAGCACCAGACAAAAGACGGCCGATCGTTCGGCCGACATTCGGTACGTGTGTACGGGGCTTTAGAGCTACAGCTCTCTGCATAACTGTAGGTCTGACTCAGAAAAGGATGTTGCATTACAAGAGCAAGGGTTTTTCTCTCCTGCATGCTGGCAGAGGACAGACTTTCCTACACATGCTGTGGCTGGTTTCTAAAGCAAACTTTAAAGTGGAACTACACTTTATCTGAGCACCACAAACCAAACAAAATGCTATTTAACCACTTCAACACCGGGCACTTTTACCCCCTTCCTGCCCAGGCCAATTTTAAGGTTTCAGCGCTGTCACACTTGACAATTGTGCAGTCATGCAATACTGCCCTAACTAGATTTTTATCATTTTGTTCACACAAATAGATCTTTCTTTTGCTGGTATTTATCATCACTGTGTTTTTATATTTTGCTAAATAAACAAAAATAGACTGAACATTTTGAAAAAAAAAATAATTTTTCTTCATTTCTGATATAAAAGTTTGCAAATAAAGAATTGTTCTTCATAAAGTTAGGCCAACATTTATTCTGCTACATTTCTTTGGTTAAAATAATCCAAATCAGTGTATATTATTTATTCTGTTGGAAAGTTTCAGAGTCTACAAACTATAGTATATTTCTGAAAATGTATCAATCCTGATGTACTGACGGCCTTTCTCATTTCTTGAGACCCTAAGATACCAGGACAGTACAAATACCCCCCAAATTATTCTTTTATTTGGAACAAAGACAGTCCAAGGTACTTAGTAGGAGGCATGGCAAGTTTTTAAAGTTGTAATTTTTTTGCCCAAATTTTTTGGAAAATTAAGAAATTAAAAAATAAATAAATAAAATGGCACCAATGCAGTATAGCGTCATCATATAACCGCTGTGGTGGTGATCAGGGACACTTTTTTTATGAATTTCTTTTTTTTAACACACTGTGCCCAGAGCTATATATATATATATATATATATATATATATATATATATATATATATATATATATATATATATATATATATACAGTATATATACAGTATATATATATATATATATATATATATATATATACAGTATATGTATGTATACAGTATGGATGTGCTTTGCTAAGAAAACTTCCCCTCCTCTCCTGATGACATCTGGGATGTATGACATCTTTTGCCTATGCCTGGAAACCAGGAAGTAACTAAAGATATTTTTTAAAAAAAGTTTAAAACAAAGAAATACTGTATGATAAATTTTCTGTCCCTTCAAAAAAACTCAACACACAGCCATTAATGTCTAAACCGCTGGCAACAAAAGTGAGTACACCCCTAAGTAAAAATGTTGAAATTGGGCCCAATTAGCCATTTTCCCTGCCCGGTGTTATGTGACTCGTTAGTTTTACAAGGTCTCAGGTGTGAATGGGGAGCAGGTGTGTTAAATTTGGTGTTATCACTCTCACTCTCTCATACTGGTCACTGGAAGTTCAACATGGCACCTCATGGCAAAGAACTCTCTGAGGATCTGAAAAGAAAGAATTGTTGCTCTACATAAAGATGGCCTAGGCTATAAGAGGATTGCTAAGGCCCTGGAACAGAGCTGCAGCACGGTGGCCAAGACCATATAGTGGCTTAACAGGACAGGTTCCACTCAGAACAGGCCTCGCCATGGTCGACCAAAGAAGTTGAGTGCACATGCTCAGCGTCATATCCAGAGGTTGTCTTTGGGAAATAGACATATGAGTGCTGCCAGCATTGCTGCAGAGGTTGAAGGGGTGGGGGGGGGCAGCCTGTCAGTGCTCAGACCATGCGCCGCACACTGCATTAAATTGGTCTGCATGGCTGTCATCCCAGAAGGAAACCTCTTCTAAAGATGATGCACAAGAAAGCCCGCAAACAGTTTGCTGAAGACAAGCAGATTAAAGACATGGATTACTGGAATCATGTCTTATAGTCTGATGAGACCAAGATAAACTTATTTGGTTCAGATGGTGTCAAGCGTGTGTGGCAGCAACCAGGTAAGGACTCGGAGTACAAAGACAAGTGCGTCTTGCCTACAGTTAAGCATGGTGGTGGGAGTGTCATGGTCTGGGGCTGCATGAGTGCTGCCGGAACTGGGGAGCTACAGTTCATTGAGGGAACCATGAATGCCAACATGTACTGTGACATATTGAAGCAGAGCAAGATCCCCTCCCTTCATAGATTAGGCCGCAGTGTAGTATTCCAACATGATAATGACCCCAAACATGACGACCACTGTCTTGCTAAAGAAGCTGAGGGTAAAGGTAATGAACTGGCCAAGCATGTCTCCAGACCAAAACCCTATTGAGCATCTGTGGGGCATCCCCTAACAGAAGGTGGAGGAGAGCAAGGTCTCTAACATCCACCATGAAGGAGTGGAAGAGGACTCCAGTGGCAACCTGCGAAGCTCTGGTGAACTCCATGCCCAAGAAGGTTAAGGCAGTGCTAGAAAATAATGGTGGCCACACAAAATAATGACACTTTGGGCCCAATTTGGACATTTTTACTAAGGGGTGTACTCACTTTTGTTGCCAGTGGTTTAGACATTAATGGCTGTGTGTTGAGTTATTTTGAGGGGACAGCAAATTTACACTGTTATACAAGCTGTACAATTATTACTTTACATTGTAGCAAAGTGTCATTTCTTCAGTGATGTCACATGAAAAGATATAATAAAATATTTACAAAAATGTGAGGGGTGTACTCACTTTTGTGAGATACTGTATATATATATATATATATATATATATATATATATATATATATATACATACATACATACATACATACATACATACATACACACTATATTGCCAAAAGTATTGGGACGCCTGCCTTTACATGCACGTGAACTTTAATGACATCCCAGTCTTAGTCTGTAGGATTCAATATTGAGGTGGCGCACCCTTTGCAGCTATAACAGCTTCAACTCCCCTGGGAAGGCTGTCCACAAGGTTTAGGAGTGTGTCTATGGGAATGTTTGACCATACTTCAGGAAGCACATTTGTGAGGTCAGGCACTGATGTTGGACAAGAAAGCCTGGCTCGTAGTCTCCACTCTAATTTATCCCAAAGGTGTTCTTTCGGGTTAGGGTCAGGACTCTGTGCAGGCCAGTTAAGTTCCTCCACCCCAAACTTGCTCATCCATGTCTTTGTGGACCTTACTTTGTGCACTGGTGTGCGGTCATGTTGGAACAGGAAGGGGACATCCCCAAACTGTTCCTACAAAGTTAAGTTGGGAGCATGAAATTGTCCAAAATGTCTTTGTATGCTGATGCCTTAAGAGTTCCCTTCACTGGAACTAAGGGGCCAAGCCCAACCCCGAAAAACATTTCCACACCATATTCCCCCCTCCACCAAATGATTTGGATCAGTGCACAAAGCAAAGTCCATAAGAACAGGGATGAGTGAGTTTGGGGTGGAGGTACTTGACTGGCCTGCACAGAGTCCTGACCTAAACCTGATAGAACACCTTTGGGATGAATTAGAGCGGAGACTGCGAGCCAGGACACCTCGTCCAACATCAGTGCCTGTCCTCACAAGTGCGCTTCTGGAAGGATGGTCAAATATTCCCATAGACAAACTCCTAAACCTTGTGGACAGTCTTCCAAAAAGAGTTGAAGCTGGTATAGTTGAAAAGGGTGGGCCAACTCAATATTACACCCTACGGACTAAGACTGGGATGCCATTAATGTTCATGTGCGTGAAAAAGGCAGATGTCTCAATACTTTTGCCAATATAGTGTATATATCATTTTTTTTTCCAAATATTTTTAGCTCTTCTGCAATTTTCGCCTAGGCGAGAATGACATCTACAGCATCTGCACACGTGTGGGTTTCCTGTACATCTGCCTTTCCCCGCGCATGAGCAAAGATGGGTAGCTTGGAACTAACAACAATGCCTGTCTTTGCACACATGAAGGAAAATATCTAGGGGGTGCAGAGATGGTGCAGCTGGACCCCACGCCTAGGCAGAGTCCTTTGTTTTATGATCATGCTAAAATGGTGCCACTGTAAAGAACAGGGGCTGACACTCCACTTTAAGTCCCCATTCCTGGCAGTCAGGACCAAGCTGTGTGGGAGAGCTGTGTAAATCTCAGGAGTGGATAGACACAAATACAAATCCTTAGGCAGCTCCCTATGCATTCAGCTGTTTGCTTGGAGTTCAGCTTTAAGTCTCGGAAATAATACAACAGTAACTCGAGAGTCTCTGTATGAAATCCTTTTATCAGCGGAGCAAACTAGTGAGAACACTGCTCGTGCACCTTAGGAGAACGGCAGCCAGTAACAATGCTCTGTTTTGTGTTGCATGCACAATGGGTTAATTATGGCCTGCATCCCATCGCATATCTCTCTGTGTGCTGACGAAAAGACCAGTAGCAGCTGGCAGGAAATGGGTATGGAAGCTGACCACAGATAAACTGTAGGATGCTACAGAGTTGCAGAAGATATAGTTTGGGACAGGAAGTCAAGCTGTCAGGCCACAGAGGTTTGCAGAATACATCTGCAGAGCTATTGAAGAATGTGGCCCGCAGATAATGGTCAGGGACACAGCTGTCAGTTTGTAATGAAGTAACTCCAAGGAAGCCTTGGGCCTTCTGTGGTACGTTACGGATGTTGCTGTTTGATAGGATAAAGACAAGCTTGTCATAGCTGTGATATTAGCACATTCAGCACTCTTCCATCAAGCTGCTCATTTAACCCTGTTCAGCACTGCACTAAAAAAATAATCAGAATTATATATATATATATATATATATATATATAGCATGTTTATGATGATGATGATTTTTCACCAAAAATCACAAGTACGTCATATAAGATTTCAGAAGTTGCCTCTCATTTATAGTTATGCAGTACAGGAATGTGTGCAATGTTCTGGCAGGTTCACTGCGGTGCCATTCATTCTTAAAGTGATTGTAAACCCTGATATTTTTTTTTTTTAAATATAACAAACATGTGTTACTTACCTGCTCTGTGCAATGGTTTTGCACAGAGCAGCCCAGATCCTCCTTTTCTTGAGTCCCCCACTAGTGTTCCTGCCTCCTCCCCTCTGCTAAGTGCCCACCATAGCAAACCACTTGTATTAGGTGGACTCATTTAAAGCCATCTCTATGAGTTCATAAAACAAAGTCATGCTCCTTTCTCACTGGTTATCTCTGATTAGACATGTGCATGACAAAAACATTTGTTTAATTTCCTTCAGGCCCCTTTCACACGGGCTTTCCTCCCGGCGGACTCCGTTTTGCTCAGCGGGGGAATTTATACGCTAATCCCTGCTGAGCAGGCGGATGACAAGTCCGTCTCCGCTTACTTTGCTGACAGACCTGTCAGATCCCCGCTCTCCTCTATGGGAGTTTGGATGAAAAGGGATCGCCTGTCCGTTTTCATCCGATCCTGTCAGATCCAATCCTCCAGACGGATGGAAAATAGGGTTTCTATCCATCTGGATTTTATGGACAGAATCGGATTGGATAGCAGCGGGTGTCAGTGGTGATGTCACTACTGATATCTGCTGCTCCATAGGAGTGCATGGAACGACTGATCATGTCCGCCTGAAAAACTGACAGGTGGATCAGATCGGAAAGCCCGTGTGAAAGGGGCCTTAGATTCCTTAATCTAGTTATTTAGTTTTGTTAAATTCTATTGATTCGTTCAACCCTCATTCAGGATTCGTATTCGGAATTCAAATTCGGAATTCGTTTTATGTATTTTTCAATTTTCTTCAAATTTACAGATTTTTTTCCCGAATCGAAATATTTGAATCAATGAATTTCGAAACAGTGGAATCGAAAAATGTAGTTTTTTTTTTTTTTTATTCAAATGCGGCAGCCGGGTAACCAAACATCTGATTGATATTTATATACATTGATCTTGTTTGTATTAATAATACATTTATTCAAAACATGCGAAGTGTTCTAATTAATAAAAGTAGTATATTACTTTTCACATTTTACTACTGTATGTACAATACTGTGCAGAAGTTTTAGCCAGCTGAGAAAATATAATATCAAGTACAAATGCTTTTAAATATTTATAGTTTACTGGTTTGTTTTTATCAATTTTACACTTGCAAAGTGAACGAACTAAAGAAAAATCTTCATCAAATGATTACAATGACTCTTGAAATCACTTTTGACTTAGCAAAGAAGAAGTGGCATATTCCACGAAACATGTAGAGAAAAACAGTGGAGACATTCCAACTACTCTCCACATCCTTTTCAATTTTCAGCTGTCATCAATTGTGTTGACTATATGCAATCCTTGTCAAAATTATTGTTATTATGTATGTCTCTTAGATTTGTTTTTATATTTAATAAAGATATGTCTTTTTAAATAATTATATCTTAGCTTTCTAACATTTAGATATTGGCACCCCAAAAATCCATTTTTTTCCTCCCAATCCCGTTCCCCCTTCCTAGTGAGTACCTCTACATTCGGGGAGTTTGAGGTCTCTCTTATCCCATTACCCCATTTTTTCAATATTAACAAAAACATCATTTCAAAATAATACACTAATATCACACACAGTCTTACAGTTCGAAATCAAAGTAAAATTTGATTTGAATTTCAAGACAAATTTTGTTTCCTTATTCGGAGAATAGTCTGTACTGTAATTCGGAGATCTGGATATATCCAATCATGAAAAATTTGTCAGAATATTTATTCGGGAACAAAACCAACTGCTCGTCTATTTCTGATCCTATGAGGAGGGGTAGAGCCGAGAGACACCCTGCTCATATGCACAGGGCTGGATCGAGCTTTAAAATATCAGAGTTCCTCAAGGCCCTAACGCTGGTGTGCCAGTCTGCAAGATGGTTAGGTGGCTTTTTCAAGAAATTGTATCATCACTCTACAATTTATGGCATCACCTAGCTAGCTTGGCTAAATAACCACTTGCCGACTGCCTAACTGTAAATATACGCCATGTTTTTTACAATATCCAGTATCTTTTTTTTTAGTCAGGTGTCCTCCCCCTCCCGCAGCTTCCCGGTTGTTCCAGAGCTTACCAGAGCTGTCAATAACCCAGGAACCGATGATGGCTAGGCAGAAAGCCGAGTGAGGGCAAGGTTGACTATAGTGATGTCTGATGTCACTTCCCCCTCTCGAGCATAAACATGGGATTTTTTTTTTTACTTTAACTGCAAAATGTAATTTTTTTTTTTTTTTTTGCGTTTAAAGGTAAATGAGAGATCTGGGGTCTTTTTGAGGACCTGTAATACTTATTTCTATTACAAGGGATGTTTACATTCCATGTAATAGGAATACATTTGATTAAAAAAAAAAATAATTAAAGGGACAGTGTAAAAATAAAAAGTTAAATAAACAAGGGGAAAAAAAATGTAAAGCGCCCCATCCCTCAGAGCTCGCCCACAGAAGTGAACGTATACGTAAGTCGCGCCTGCATATATAAACAGTGTTCAAACCACACATGTGAGGTATTGTCGCGATCGTTAGGGCGAGAGCAATAATTCTAGCATTATGCCTCCTCTGTAACCTTTAAACAGGTAACCTATGTTAAGCCTATGGAGATTTTTAAGTACTGTCATTTGTATCCATTTCACGAGCGTGCGCAATTTTAAAGTGTGACATGTTAGGTATCTATTTACTCGGCTTAACATAATCTTTTACATTATGCAATAAAATTGGCCTAACTTTAATGTTTTGAGTTTTTTTAATTCATTAAAGTGTATTTTTAATAAATTGCGTTTGAAAGACCTCTGCGCAAATACAGTGTAACATATAATATTGCGATGACTGTCAAAGTGGAATTACCCTCACTTTGGTAAGTTTTCCTCTGCCTTCATGTTTTGTCTATGGGCCAGGAAGTAATGGTGCATCTCCCCAATTGGTGATGGCAAAAACAACAGTAATCTGACATTAGTTCTAACCTCCTCCACACGCTTTTCAATGGCAGAAAAATGTTTAAGCTACCAGCTGAAAGGCTGTCATTTTTAGGCCTAGTTCACTTGGGCTTACTTAAATGTATACACGTGAGGGCCATGTTTTGCCTGCACGGAATGCATTGGTGTTCTGAGCTTCTGCATGCAGGCATTATTATTCATATAAACTGGGGCACAGGGACTGCACTGACTCCGCTTCTGCTCCCAATTTAACATTTTGTGGGTGTCAGTAGGTCCTTGAACGCACACTGTCTGCATACTGTGTCCTACACCCACAAAGGTGTGGAGGTGGAAGCAGTGACTGTGTCTGTGCAGCCACTGCGTCCCACTTGACTTGAATGCAACTGCCTGCATGCAGATGCACAAAACACCTTTGCAATAAAATATGGTCCTCACATGGGTGTATGCTTATGTGTGCCTGTATGAACTAGGCCTTACCTGGCAGTCATTGCTGGTTACCATAAAAAGAATATATAGTTTGTTAGTTTTTGGGAATATCAATGCCAAAACAGGAAACATAGAAACATAGAAGAGTGACAGCAAAAAAAACGATCCATCATTTTTTTTATATTTATACATGTTTTTTTTTTGTTTTGTTTTGGAGTATAGTTTTATGTTTGTCCCAAGCATGTTTGAAGCCACCTAATGTTGATTGACTCACTACTTCTGCTGGAAGTCTATTCCAAGCATCAACTAGTCTTTCAGTAAAACAATACTTTCTAAGATTAGTTTTGAACTTTCCTCCTGCTAGTTTGAGGTCATGTGTCGTGTTCCTGATCTTGGCTTCATAATGAAAATACTGCCTTCCTGAACTCTTTTCACCCCGGTGGTGTATGTATAGGTTTCAATCATGTCTCCCCTTTACCTTCCTTCCTCCAGACTGTATGTATTACATTCCTAAAGTCTCTCTGTATATGTTATATTCCCCAGACCTTTCACCATTTTTGTTGCCCGTCTCTAGACCTGTTCTATCTTATCAATATCTTTTTGTAAGTGAGGTCTCCAGAAATAGACACATTATTTTAAATAAGGTCTCACTAAAGATCTATATAGGGGAATCAGGACCTTCTTCCTCCTGCTAGTGATCCCTCTAATACATCCTACAATTATGAGGGGTGCTTAAGTCAAACCAGGGCTTTTAAGTTTATATAATAAAAGAAAAAATTTCAAGGAGTGAAAACTGCATTTATTTTTCAACATACTCCACTGCTACATTTATACACTTCTCCCAGCATTTAACTAATGCATGGAAAGCTTTTCCATAGAAAGATTTGTCAGTAAGCCTGAAACATCCTAGGACAGCTTGCTTTACTTCGTCATCAGAAAGATTCATCCATTATGCAATTTCATGACAGGTTATGTGTCAACTATGTGGGATCAGACATTCCACGCATTGAATGTTTACAAGAATGACTGCTGTGGGCTGGAAACCACCACGGCCGGGATAATCACTGACGGACATTTGGCCACCTTTGACACCATTCAAATGTCCCACTGCGACTGAGAGTCTACTCAACGTACTGTGCTTGAAGTCTTCTGTAGATATCTGCACACACAAACACTGTTGTCTGCCAACTTTATTAACGGGCTCTGGATTGGCCCGTGACATGTGTGCCGCCTATCAGTAATAGGACACACGCTTGCCAATTACTATTGCATGTAGTATCTCCACGCTAGTATCCCTTTTTTACCGAAAACACTGTTTGCTCATTTTGCAGTAATCTGAAATGATCACCACTAGATATTTTTCCATGTACTGCTGGCGAGCACTATACCCCCAATCAGAGGCGTAACTAGAACCTTCAGGGCCCCGGTGCAAGAAACCATGAAGGGCCCCCGGACCCCTGGCCTGGGGCCCTTCCCTTCAAGCCTGGGGCTCTTACCACTGATCCTGGGGCCCTTTACTCTCATTGTGGGGCCCTTTATTACAGTCCCACAGCGGGATCCTTTCACAAGTTTTGCAGTGGGCCCCCCTCCTGCCATCTTGGGGCCTCCCCACAGTGGTGGAATGCCAGGGCCCCATCACAAGTGTGACCTTTGCGATCCTTGAAGTTCACCCACTGGTGTCAGTAGTTTTTATTTTTTTGGTATTTTAATTGTATTATATTTTAGCATTTTATTTTATTTTTTTACAATGTCACTGACTATGACTCTGTCCATTCAGAAAAGGAAGGAGCTGGAAAATTAAATTTTTACCGACCCCTTCCTGGTTCTCTATTGTGACTCATCCCCTGCAGCAGCCGGCAGGAGAGGGAGCCCCTCCTATCCAGGTGTACAGGGGAGCCGCACAGGCCCCCTGGAGGATGGGGCCCAGTAGCGATTGCAACCCCTGCAACCCCTGTAGTTACGCCCCTGCCCCCAATATTGTACTCTATCAAGGGATTTCCACTGCTTTTACCAATCTTCCAGCAATGCCAAATCATATTCCATGTTACAGACACCTCTGAGGATATTGACCCTATTACACACCTTTGTGCCATTTTCAAAAAAAGATACCTTACCTACCAAACCTTTAGTTGTATGGCTTACATAAAGATTAAATAGAACAGGACCTTGTACAGAGCCTTTTGGTGCACTACTACTGACAGGTCTCTTTTCCAAGTGAACACAACTTACAAGTGTCATATAAATGGTGTCCAACATTGTGTCTAACCTCTGAACTCTCCCAGGGCTTTGCCTAAAGATTAACCTTAACAATAACCTTATACAGAACAATGACACTTACCTACCATGTAAAGTAAATGTAAACATAGTTACTAAAATATTATAAAAGTTTTACCAGGTTAAAGTGTATGTAAACCCCAAAAAATTAACTTCTCTTGTTTGTCCCCTTTTGTTTTGTTAAATATACAATTAAAAGCATTTTATTATGTGAAGCGCAGTTGCTGTGCCACTGTTAGTGCTGCCTGCACAGCTTGGGCTATCACAGCCTCACACAACTACTGGTCCTCTCCCTATCCCCTGAAAGGAGGGACACAGACATTGTCAAAGACTTCATACCTGCAGTTGCATCTACAGAGAGCCCCATCCAAAACTCAAAAAGAGAGAGGCAGCTGTGATTTGCTGCAGCAGCAGCCTGAGAAAAGGCTGGCCATGGAGTCAGAAGCCATGATAAATGTTTAAGGGTCCCCGCTCAGGCTGTCAAGATCCGATGAGCTGGATGCTGCTGGCTAGTGAGGGTGCAGGCTGCAAAAATGGGAAGAGATAGCCTGGCCGCTGCACACCTTACCCAGTCCAAGTGGTTAGCAGATGAAAGCAGGTAAAAGCAGCCTCAGCTTGATTCATCCAGACCACAACTCCAACATGTTTTACCCTGCCCCATAATTAGGCCCCCAAGGGCAGGGAGAAACATGGGTGTGCAATGGCCCGGCTATCTCTCCCCATTCCTGGAGTCAGGAGGACAGTGCACTGCTGTGAGATGCATAGATCTGTGAGGAGTGTAGTCCCTGGTGGCAGCCCCTGTTAAGAAATTTCCCAGTAGAACAGTGCCAGAGAGAGGAGGAAAAGGACTGAATAGGCCAGGCTCTAGGTTAGTTTTTTGTGAGGAGGGCAAAGAGAAGTGTGCTGTGTGGAGCCTATTTCTGGCAATGCTGTGTTGTAGGTACATTGCTGCACCTATTCAGAGGCTACTGTTGTCAGAGGAACCCCCAGGCATGCACAGGGATTGTGTTACATTCCAGAGCAGAGGGACCCAGAGAGCTGCAGGAGAGAACTTCTGCACCAGGAGCATCTGTAGTCTCGTACAGGCTGCATACTGATTAAAAAGCCACTACCATCACCCTTGGAGACCACAGGAGGCAACCTAATCATATGTCCAGTGTTTTAGACACCCACAAGAGGAAGGAGACTCCTTTATGAACTTCTGAGTGAGAAGCCACTGGCCATATTTCTTCTTTTTAAATGCCTCTTTTGGACCCCTTAGTGTCAGGACTCTGGACAATTCCTTGAATGATTCTGCCTTGAACCTTGTTTGTCTTGAACTTTGATCTCCTTTCTCCTCCCATGATCTTCCTATTTAAGTCAAGCCTTTGCACTTCCTGTTTGCCAGATTATTGTGCTCTCCCAGCCAATATCTCAGTCTTACCACTCTTGCTGCCATGCATATCTTCGCTACTACTCGCTACCGACCCTTGGCTTGCTCCTTTACTACACTTCTGCTTGATCACAACCTGCAACCACTCATTAGCGACCTTTGGCTTGTTTACTGACTACTCTTCTGCTTATCCCTACCTGCTATATCAGTTATTGGACCACAGCTTGCTCGCCTCCTGGTGGGTCGACCCTGGGGACCCCAAACTGGTACCAACATGCAGCAAAATTTATTTCCACCATCAGGAGCTCTAGTGATTAGTGAACACCTGTTAGTACTTGCCTCTGCACCTCAAGTGAGTCAATGTCATCTGCCAGAGTGACCTACTTCTGTACTTATCCAGCTGGTCGGTGGGAGCCTCGTTACTGCTATAGCTAATGGTCTTTGAGCCGGACGCATAACCGTGACACTCAAGGATTTGTTTGAAGATTAATTCTCTTTCTTTGAATTACAAAAACTCTTTAATATATATACATATATGTATGTGTGTGTTTAGGGTTTCCCCATAAGTCAGGGCCTAGGATATGCAGAATTTGACAATTCAGGTTTCAGGTACCATGTGAAATTAGGTTGATATTACCTTGTTTGTGAATTGTAATTACTGCTATTTGTTATTGCTTGAAGGTTTTTTTTTTCTATGCTGGGCATGCTGGCCAAAAAAAATATTTTCCTCCAGCCTTGGAGTGTCAGAAGGTATGGTATTGCCTGAAGGCTTATTACCACTAGGAACCTGGGAGCCCATTCATCTGATAGCTCATTCGGGAGTAGCACTATCTATATTTGTTCAAAAAGTGCAAAAAAAAATACCTGATAGTTCTGACATAATTGCAGGGATCTTCCTGTTCCAGTAACTTCCTGCTCCTCCGGCAGTGTTATCTCAGTTAGTCTTATTAGCCCTGCCCACACCACCTCTGTAGACTACAAGTCATCTCTACCTACAATATGCAATGGAGAAGAGGAAAGTGGGAGGCACTTCCTGTCCTAGAGTAATAACACTGCTTCTTTATAGATAAAGTAGGGTCAGTGAGAGTTGTCACCATAGTAAGTATACTAGCAGGTGAAATAAAAGAATAAAAAAATACTCAAGCAGCCACCACATTTAAGGACTGGTAAGCTGCATTATATTTATTACAATTGTGCTCTTGGGTTTAAATACATGTAGCTGCACCCACTCTCCCCGCTCCCCCCCCCTCCGTAAAAAGTGACAGAGGGGCTGGTGGAATGGGCTCTATGTGGGACCCCTCTGCTCGCCCCCACCACCCCGGTGATACATGTGGACAAAAGACACTGGGATATGTAGTCCTTGGGGAGCGCTATACAAGGCAAATGAATAGGTGGCAGAACTCACTACCCAAGATCTTTTGCTGACTGAGGAGGAGACAGCAAGATTTGGCTGGACAAAAATTTCACAGGAGAGTCAGTGCAGTATGGGAAAAGCTTGTGAGAGGACTTTGTTGCGGGGACCTTTTTAGAAAGTGCGAGATTGCCTTTTACCATTGTTAACCAGAGACCCTTACTTAGTTGGAAGTTATCTCTTTAGGGATACTGCACCATACCATAGCCAATCTATTAGAGTGCACTCTATTTACTGTAATTATCCACATTGCAGTTAACATTCTATGCACTGTTTATTGCTGAATCTGCCAATTCCCATGTTTATTTTAGTTTTTGATATAGTACCTATTTATAAGTTACTTTGGCAAAGCTATTGCTCTGTCTAGCATACTGTGTCACATTTTGCATGTTGTGTGCTCATTTATGTGCAACCTGCCACTTATTCTAACCCATATTGATATATTGAGCTCATCTACCACTAAATAGTTTTATATCAATTTTCTGGTAGTAACCCATAGTCAGGTTAAAGGTATTTATACTTGTGTCCCCATACGTGCTTGCAGTGACTTTCTTTCAACCAGGTGTATCAGAGGAACTGGGGTTTTTCTTGGAGTCAAGGCGCACAAAGGAGAACCCAAAATGACCAAGCAGCTCCTTTGGGGTATTGCTAAATACGCTTTTACACCATTGTAAACACCATTTTTAAATATTTTCAAGTCTGCAATTTTCATCAATATAATATCTGGTGATTATCAATGAAGTTTGCTAAAATCCTTTTGAATGTTACTAACCAGGGGTGTTCTCTTCATTATACTTCATTATCAGCATATGTATTTTTTATTATTAAATGACATATGGCATATGCTTAGGTACAGTGTACAGTTTGTTTCATTCAGTAACTATGTGGACAGGCTTGATTTAAAAATAAAACTTCCCTGCAAGCACAGCTACCTGCCCAAAACTTTTGAGAAGCACTGTGGTATACTATACTAAGTAGGTGCATTTTATCAAGTAAGAAGTACACCAAGAAGGTGATGTAGAAAGGGCTCATGTAAAGACTTCTAGAAAAGTGAAAATAAATATTAATTACAAATGCAAAAATGAGGAGCATACAACAAACTTGATATAACTTTTTAACCAACAACACCACCAAGCTTCAAATTCACTCTCTGGTTATCTCTCGCTTCAACTACTGCAACTCCCTTCTCATTGGATTACCTTTATATAGACTATCCCCCCTTCAGCCCATAATGAATGCTGCTGCAAGACTCATCCACATTACCAATTGTTCAGTGTCCTCCACCCCTCTCTGCCAATCCCTTCACTGGCTTCCACTCACTCAACAAATAAAATTCAAAGTAATAACAATAGTTTATAATGCCATCCACAAATCTGCCCACAGCTACATCACTAACCTGATTTCAAAATATCAACTAAGCCACTCTCTTCGGTCTTCCGAAGACCCCCTGCTCTCTAGCTCCCTTGTCTCCTCCTCCCATGCTCACCTCCAGGATTTCTCCAGAGCTTCTCCCATTCTTTGGAACTCTCTACCACAATCTGTCCGACTGTCCCCTAATCTATCCATCTTTAGACGATACCTGAAAACCCTTCTCTTTAAAGAAGCCTATCTGGCTACTAACTAATACACTGTTTCACTTTCTCTATCAGCTCATCCCCCATAGCTATTAACTTTTGTATCAATTTACCCTCCCTTTTACATTGTAAGCTCTAACGAGCAGGGCCCTCTGATTCCTTTTGTGTCAAATTGTATTGTAACTGTAATGTCTGCCTTCATTTTGTTAAGCATTGCACAAACATTTGGCGCTATATAAATCCTGTAAAATAATATAATAATAATATAGGTAGAAAACATTTTAAGACTTTCATTCATACCTTCATGTTTTGCTGACTTGCATTAATGCATACGCATTAGTGTGCCATATGTTTCACATTAAAACGTGTGACGTTAGGCAGCCTATTATTTGAATGGGCTGTCAATGCACCAGAACGGACAAAAAACACATCTGCCCCTCTTTTTTAGACTTAGTGCACTGGGGTGCAATTGGACATGTATAGGAAAAACTTATGAAATGTTGTGGTCCTGTCCAATCAATGTCCATTTCACATTCATTTTTTTTTCCATACATAATCTGGTTGTCTAATGGCTCAATCTTTGTGATCCCACCATAATCTGAGGCCTATATGGGCAATTTGGAAGTGGCCTATAAGGGCCAAATACTTAAAATTCGCCTTTGAGCAAACTTTCATTATAATGCATGCAGTTATTACTGTACATACAGTACCAAAAAGTCTAGAAATCTATTCGCAGGTTAGCGACCTTGGAAGTGACAGGCCCACCCTAGCCACATGATTGTAGCTTCTTATGTACTTGGAGATTTAGTAAATAGATAGCATAATGTCAAAATGGAAAGAGAACTCCAGTCAAGGTAAAAATAAGAAACAAGTTAATGAGATGCATGGCAGGTCAAGGTACCTTCCGTGCATGTATGGGGCCGTGGCATGACAAAAAAAAAAATGTATTTCAAGATTGGTCAGTTAAATATGCATTAGGATTGGTCTGTTAAATATGGTCAGGATTGGTCAGTTAAAATGGTAAGGTAATTGGTAGAAAAGTATACGTTTCAAGGATTGGACAGTTATAAATATTTTCAATACCTTGAGGAGACAAATTTTTCCTATATAAGCAGGTGTAGCAACTGACAAAAATCAGTTGACGGGAGCGGATCAAGAGAATTCGTTGGAGTTATGGAGTCCCTTCTGCGTGAGCTGCTGGAGAGGGCCCGTGGTGCCGACGGGGAGGAATGGGTGAAGAAATGTCTTTCCATTTCGGTGGATGCCTCGGTTGGTGCTGGTCCTCCGCCATCATTGTCTCCGGATTTCGGCATATTTCCTGTTCCGGTTGACCCCGGGGTTGACGCCACTTCCGCTCGCCCAGTCTCACGAATGGCAACGTCCGCCTCCGGTGACCTGAATGACGTCTCCGGTGATCGTCATTTCCGGGCGACGGCTTCCTCCGGGTATTCTGGTAGAAGATGGCTACGGAACGTGAAGAGGCCTTGTAGATTCGGTCCGCCTTCGGTGTCCGCGGCCTCTGCAAAGAAGAAAGGAAAGGTTAATAAAGGTACTTGTGGTACCCATTTGTCGTCTGCCCCTCGGGGTAAAACTGTTGCTTTTTTACAGGATGCCCTTTCTTCTGCTGTGGACCAGTCGACCAGTGTGGCTCTGCCCGGTTCGGTGTCGGCGTCGGTGTCCTCAGCCTCTACAAATTCTGCTGCTGCAGGTCAAGCTCCTGTCCAACTGCCATCAACTGTCAGTACTGCGGTCATTGGTGACGCAGTTGTTGCAGGTGAGCGCCCTGCTAATGTTATGTTGTCAGAATTTTTTAATGTAATGTCTGCATTATGTGCCAAGTTTTCTAATACTGTTTCAGCCCCTGTAGTGGTGGACAGTTCTACGGTAAGTCAATGTGCTGTGGAACCAATTGTTCCTGCATCTGTACATAATGTTTGGAGTGATAGTTTGCTTTGTGCTGAGTCTCCTTCTCTTATGTGTGTTAGTGATCCTGTGCATAATGCCATGGACTCTACTTTGTCTGAGCATTTGCAGCATGTTCCTGAGATTTCTTTACGGGAGGCTTTGCCATGTCCCATTTCTCCTTTGGGATTACACCTTAAGGATTCGGTTAAAGAGAAAATTTTTAGAGGTGATTATGTGGACATCTTGGCTCTGCTTCCTGACAATAAGCCTTCTAAATTTGAAAATGAAAAATCTAATGAGGATAGATCCAGGATTGCTCCTAGGTCTTTTTCCAATTGGTTACAGGGTTTCTGTATATATATTCCTGTGTACTAGGTGAAAGGAAGCCTGAACTATGTAGCGGACTGTTCCAGCATTTAGACATAGTGCTGGAGGCATACAGGAGTTTCCCTGGTTTTGGTTGGCTAGCTTATGACGAGTCTTTTAGGCAGAAGCTTTCCGTCCATAAATCTTTGCAGTGGGGAGTTAAAGATGTGGGTTTGTGGCTCAATTTATTGTTGCCTCAAAAAAATCCTTTTGTTCCGAAACCTGCTAATTCTGTTCAGCATAGGAAAGGCGTTTGTTTCGGATTTAACAATGGCCTATGTAAATGGCCTCACTCTTGTAGGTTTAAACACAAGTGCTCACATTGTGCTGGGGCTTTAAAAAGCAATCTTCGCTTGGTGCTCACTTGAACAGAGAGCAAATTTTTCTTAAAGGCGGAAACTACGGTGAGCTTGGAAAAAATGCTCCCGTGGCTACAAGCTTACCCAAACCGTAAGTCCGCTGACATTTTGATTAATGGTTTTTGTGTTGGTTTTCCCCTGCCTTCTTTTTCTGGCTCAGGTTTTGTGTTGCGTGATAATCTTCCTTCTGTAGCTATGCATCCTGATGTGGTTAGATTGAAAATTGCTAAGGAGGTTGCTGGAGGAAGAGTGGCTGGTCCTTTTTCTGCTCCTCCTTTCCCAAATTTTAGGGTTTCGCCTTTAGGGGTCATATAGCTAAGAAGGAACCAGGTGAATATCGTTTGATACACCATCTATCTTTTCCTGTAGGGGAATCATTGAATGACGAAATTGACGCTAATTTGTGTTCTGTTTCTTACGCTACGTTCGATGATGCATTGTCTAAAATTAGGAAAGCAGGTTGCTCTGCTTTACTTGCTAAGGCTGACATCAAATCTGCCTTTAGGTTATTGCCCATTCATCCTCAGGCATTCACTTCCCTCGGTTTTTGTTTTCACAATACATTTTTCTTTGACAAATGTTTACCGATGGGATGTTCCATCTCTTTTTTTTATTTTGAGTTCTTCTCCACTTTTCTAGAATGGGTAGTTGTTAGCAAGTCCAGTTCAGACAACATCTTGCACTATTTGGACGATTTTTTATTTATTGGCAAAGCAGAATCTTTTGATTGTATTTCTACTTTTAGGATTTTTGAGTCTATTTGCGTTGAATTTGGTATTCCGCTAGCTGTAGAAAAAACTGTGTATCCTACCTCTTGCCTTGAATTTTTAGGCATTCAAATTGACACTACAGAAATGTTTTTTCGTTTGCCAGAAGCAAAAATTTCTAAACTTCGTTGGCTGTTGAATTTTGTTTTGAGTAAGAGTAGGATCCAATTAAAATTGGTTCAATCTCTGCTTGGTTTATTCAACTTTGCGTCCAGAGTCATGCCTATGGGCAGGGCCTTTACTAAGAGGCTATATAGAGCTATCTCGGGTATATCTTCCCCTTGCCATTTTATCGAAATATCAAGTGAGATTAGGGCTGATTTATTAATTTGGTTACAATTTTTGGATTCATTTAATGGATTTACTGTTTGGCAAGAATGTTTCTGCTCATCTTCCGCTTTGGAATTGTTCACTGATGCATCTGGTGCGCACGGCTATGGCGTTTTTTGGAATGGCCATTGGTCTGCTGCTGCTTGGCATCCGACATGGGTCTTTAAAGGTTTAACAAGTTGCATAGTTCTGCTGGAATTGCTTCCGGTATTGGTTGCATTGGAGATTTGGGGCATACATTTTTCTAATAGGCGTATACTGTTACATTCAGACAATAAAGGTGTGGTCTTCGCCATTAATTGCCTATCCTCCAAGTCTCCTCCAGTGGTTTCTCTATTAGGGTATTTAGTGCTTTTGTGCTTGAAACTTAATATTTGGCTAAAAGCTAAGTATATACCTGGCCATTCCAACATTATTACTGATTCTCTATCTCGCCAGCAGATGGACCGTTTTCGGTTGGTGGCTCCTGGTGCGGATCTAGTGGGCCTTTCCTGCCCTTCTCATCTGTGGGAATTGGTCTGACTGACGTTTCTTCAGCAATTCGTTCATCCCTGGCTCCTTCGACTTGGCGTTCATATCACGCCGCGTGGCGTATGTGGTCTTCTTTTTTTGTTGACCGCGGTGTGAATTAATTTTCTTTTTCTGAAGGGAATGTTTTGTCCTTTTTAGACTATTTATTTCATAAGAAATTGTCTTATTCTCATGTTCTCAAGTCCTTGGCGGGAATTTCCTTTTTCGCAAGATTACACGGCGGGGCTTCTTGTATGGAATTTTTCTCCGTGAAGCTAGCATTGAAAGGTTATCGGAAATCTCATGTTACCCCTGATAGGAGATTTGCGGTTTCTCTTTCTTTATTGGGTGATTTATGTGTAGCCTTTTGTACTGTTTGTTTTTCCCGGTATGAGGCAATTTTGTTACAATGCGCGTTTTGTTTGTGTTTTTTCGGTGCATTTCGCATTTCAGAGTTGCTTGCATCCAAGACCTCTGCAGTTGATGGTTTGCAATTCTCTGATGTGTCTGTAAATAGGGGTGTTCTTCGTGTTTTTCTAAGACGCAGCAAAACGGATTAGCTTGGTAAGGGCCAATAGATTTCTTTAGGGCGCTATAAGAATGCTGATATTTGCGCCGTTAATTTGGCTGAAAAATATTTGTCCATTAGGCCTCTTCCTTTTCTTCAATTTTTCGTTCATCAAAATGGCACCCCGCTTACCGTTTTTCAGTTCAATGCTATTTTAAAAAAATGTTTGATCCATTTGAATTTAGGCCATCTGCCAATTTCCGCTCATTCATTCCGCATTGGCGCTGCTACCACGGCTGCAAATTGTGGTATGTCTGATGATGCTATTAGAAATATTGGTAGGTGGCGTTCTGCCGCTTTCAAATCGTATATTCGGCCTAATTCTTGTATTTGATTGCAGGTTCTCATAAAGTAATATGGATCATCGGGCATTCGTTTATTTTTTGGGCTCACAAGCGGGCCCGAAGGTCGCATTTATACTACAAACTTGGGTTTTTCATCATCCTCTACTTCATTATTTTGGTACGGTAGGCGCGGAATGCGATGGCATGACGTTTTTTCTGTTTTTTCTGAATTGTGTTTGTTATGGCCTCCCCCGGATGCTGTGGTTATTCGTCTAGGGGGTAATGATTTGGGTTTCAGAAAGAGTATAGATCTTTTATTGAACATTAAATCTGATTTTGTACATTTTAAATTTGTGTTTTCTTCCTGCACTTTAGTTTTTTCCGAAATTATACCAAGGCTGTGTTGGTATTCGGAAGAGCACTTGTTTTTGGAGAAATCACGGATAAAAGTTAATAGGGCAGTGTCTAAATTTATGCCCTCCGTGGGGGGGTTTTCTTTTAGACATGTGGATTTGGAGGGTGGTTTAACCACTTAAGCCCCGGAAGATTTTACCCCCTTCCTGACCAGGGGGTATTTTGCGATTCGGCACTGCGTGACTTTAACGGACAATTGCGCGATCGTGCGACACTGTACCTAAACGAATTTGACGTCCTTTTTTTCCCACAAACAGAGCTTTCTTTTGGTGGTATTTGATCACCTGTGCGATTTTTTGATCACGCGCTATAAACAAAAAAAGAGCGTCAATTTTGCAAAAATAACAATATTTTTCACATTTTTTTATATGAAATTCCCCCCAAAAAAAAAGTAAAAATCAAATTTTTTTTAAATTTTCGGCCAATTTGTTTTATGCTACATATGTTTGGTAAAAAAAATAGCAAAAAGCGTATTTTGATTGGTTTGCGCAAAAGTTATCGCGTTTACTAACAAAGGGAAAGATTTTTGTCATTTTTGTTGTTTTTTTTTTTAACGCGTAATGGCGGCGATCTGCGATTTTTTTTGCGGTACTGCGACATTGGGGCGGACAGATCGGACCCTTGACTGACATTTTTGACACTTTTGGGGTTACCAGTGACATTTCTACAGTAATCAGTGCTATACATATGCACTGTTACTGTAAAAATACACTGGTTGTGAAGGGGTTAACTTTATTTGGGAGGGAGGGGCTGTGTGTATCCCTAGGGGCGTGCTTTCTACTGTGTTTGGCTGTGGCTTGAGCTGTAAGGACACTGATCAACGGATCTACATACTAGATCCGTTTGATCAGTGTCTTTACAGCAAGGAGAATGACAGGGGGCTTGTTTACACAAGCTGCCTGACATTCTCCCTCTCCCCCGCCGATCGCCGAGTGACCGGCGGACATCGGGTCCGCTGGTCACACGCGCGGGGGGGTCCATGACCACGCGGGAGCGGGAGCGCGCCTCCGGGGGAGCGCGCTCGCTCCCTAGACCCTCACAAGCTAGTGACGTAGCCCTACGTCACTTTGCCTGTGAGGGGCTGACTGCCGACATAGATCGGCGTTAGGCAGTCGGCAAGTGGTTAAAGGGTTTTTATATTTGGGATATGGTTCATTTGTCAGAAATTGCTAATGATATTTTTAATCTGGACTTGCAGTCCTGTATAGAGGTGGCCTTGGGCCGTGTGGTGGTGCCATGCTCTTAAAGTGTGCATGGCTTGTGGGTTGGTGTTTTTTATTGGTTTAAAACTGGGTAGTTCGAGTTTTTTGACTGAACTACATTTTTATGTCGATGTGTATGGTTAGTTCGAGCCTTTGGGTTGAGCTAAAATTTTGGTTATTGTTATTAAAAATAGTTAATAAAAGGCCAAGGCCCATTATACCATTGCAAGTCCAGTGTTATGTTGTCTTTATTTAAAATTAGTATCATAAGATGTTTAATTAATTGTTCTGCCTGCGGCTCCATGAGATGCATGGCGGGTCAAGGTACCTGCCGTGCATGTATGGGGCCGTGGCATGACAAAAAAAAAAAATGTATTTCAAGATTGGTCAATTAAATATGCATTAGGATTGGTCTGTTAAATATGGTCAGGATTGGTCAGTTAAAATGGTAAGGTAATTGGTAGAAAAGTATACAAGGATTGGACAGTTTTAACTATTTTCAATACCTTGAGGCGACAAATTTTTCCTATATAAGCAGGTGTAGCAACTGACAAAAATCAGTTGACGGGAGCGGATCAAGAGAATTCGTCCCTCCCTCCCTCCCATGAATTTGTTTGATTGATCGATTCTGTAAATGGGTTGGTGTTTTTTATTGGTTTAAAACTGGGTAGTTCGAGTTTTTTGATAGCTGATAGCTCTGAGGAAGGGAGTCTGTCCCCTGATACGCATAAGCTTCTCCATTGTGTGGCGTCGGTGGGGATACCCATCTCACTAGCTGGATTGCTGCTATTGTCTAGCTTGATTTTATTCTGCTTTTGTGAGTATATTACCATTTTATGATTTTACAATAAACAATTATGGAGGCATTGCACTTGGCATTTGTGCGCTCTTGTACATGTTTTCACAGTTTTCTGAAAATGGCTCAGTTTTAGGAGGGTTGCATCACTGAAATCATTACGTGCCACAGCCCCTGGGTGACGTTCCTTGGTCTGAGCGCTGGATGGGCTTTTTACTTTTCCTCAAGAAACCAGTTAACTCCAGAGATGGCCAACCAAAATGGTGTAAGGTCTAAAAAA
The DNA here is from genome assembly GCF_965119305.1 of Pelophylax lessonae. NCBI lineage: Eukaryota > Metazoa > Chordata > Amphibia > Anura > Ranidae > Pelophylax > Pelophylax lessonae. The sequence goes on along the minus strand of NC_138770.1, from coordinate 149,964,670 downwards.
AAAAAAAAAAACCTGAAAAAAGGAAACTGCACAAATTTAAAGAGGAGCTCCAGACTCCTTCAGAAAAAAAAGTTAACAGTCAGCAGCTACAAATACTGTAGCTGCTGACTTCTAATATTAAAACACTTACCTGTCCAGGAATCCAGCGGTGTCCTCACCCGAGCTAATTTTTCAATCGGCTATCGGATGCTGCCGCCACAATTTCCACTGAAGGCAAACCGTCAGTGAGGCCTTGCGGCTTCACAGCCAGTTCCCTAATGCGCATGCACGAATGTTGCTGCACTCTGTGAATAGGCAAGTTGTGGGGGAAGAAGGAGAGGGGGCGAACTTCTGGCTGAGTTTACCACGGCTCACTCCCTGTGTCTGCTCCCCCCAAAAGGTGCCAAATGTGGCAGACAAGTGGAGCTTCCCCTATTGGGTGGAGCTCCGCTTTAATGTGTACAATCTTGAGGAAACGGAGGACATAACAAAAACTTTTAATTATATGAAAGGTGTGAATAAGGTTCAGGAGGGCATTATTTTCAACAGGGGGCTAAATATGTCAGAAAAATACCTTAGACTAGCAAGGAGAAGGTTTAAATTTAACCTTACAAAATATTATTTTACTGAAAGAGTAGTGATATCTTGGAACAGACTCCAGCAAAGGTATTGAATTTGAAGAAAAATTTCACAAATTAATATTTTTACATAGTTACGTTGGTTCAGCTTGGAACAATGTAACTATACATATACCGTACCTGGAGGGATCCTACTAGAAGCTGTAAATCACTGTAGCAGACACCACTACTCTAATCTCTATTTGCTTTTGGGTCCCATGCCAGACGGCTGCCCTGCTGCATTGTGAACATAGAAGATCAGTCGTTGGCATGGGTGCCATTCAGAGATTGCTTTGCATTTTCTCATTGATTGCAAAACATACTCTGATTGGATGAAATGGAGAAGCAGGGCGGTGACATCACAAATCTCCACCTTGTCCAATCAGAGAAAATCCAAAGTGTTCTCTAAATGGTGCCTGTGCACAGCAGCCTATCTCCTGTATTCACAATACAACAGGGCAGACGCTCAGAATGCAAGCTGGTGGAGATCTCTGTAGTGGGGGAACCTGCTAAAGTGATTTCCAGATTCTAGATAGATTCCACAGGTACGGTATATACATAGTTACATTGGTCCAACTAAAACTATTGGTCCAACTGGTCATTGGTCCAACTGAACTAATCTAACTATGTAAAAATATTCAAACCAAGAACACTTCTTTAAACATGCTTGAGATAAACATAGGTCTACAATGGGACATTTTGTTTAACAAAAATACAGATTCAAACCCTCTTCTATGTTTTATATATATATATATATATATATATATATATATATATATATATATATATATATGTGTAGCACCCTTGTCTTAATGCAAGGTTGCTGTTAAATTTAGTTGCTGGGCCTTAACTAGCCTGGCTGTAATTTTACTGGGGTTAATTGAACTTCCCCTCTTAATCTGGTTTGACTGCGTTTCTCCCTTCCGTCAGTAGGTGGCACTGTTGCCTCTGACACTAGTGTGAGAATTACAGTTAAACAAACTGTTAATGTCCATGTCTCTCTCAGCCAATTACAGTGTCACTACGGCATTCTGGGAGATCTTATTTAAGAGGGGGGAGGTCCAATATTCGGTCTCTTCTTCCCGCCCGGACCCCCTTGGGGGAGGGTGTGTATTGCTGTGCTGCTGCTCCAGCAACCTGTGTGAGTAACCTGCCTGTTTCTTATGGAGGACAGCTGTCCAGACAGTACAGACCACAAAAAAGGGATTGAATCTGGTGGAGAGAAGTTGCCTCCCAGATCGATCTGAAGTTTTATGGATACCTAATGATTCTCAAGGTCTGTTATCCTGTACCGCTGTCTGAGTACCTGTCTTTTGCAATGGGAGTCTGCCTAATAGACTGTTCTTAAAGGGTGTCCTGGACCCTACCCCTCTCTCCCTCAGTTTATTTTTGACCTGTTGAGAAGAAATAAACTATCCTGTTCCTTCAGCATAAAAGTGACTGGCGCCCATCATTTATTTTACCTGCATCACTACCCACCATGCCTGACAATCCACACCCACAGGAGGTATGTAGCCCCTCTCTGCCTCTGAAGGTCATCACTAGGCCCTAGGGGGTTCTGGGGGTCCGCTACATATATATATATATACTGTATATATATATATATATATATATATATGTACATATATTATATATATGTACATATATTATATATAAATACACACTATATATATATATATATATATATATATATATATATACTGTACTTCGGCTTGCATTTCGCTTAAAAAAATATTGTAACCCCCCAAAAGGGGCTGATACACATCAAGGCTGGATGCAATGCTGTCAGGGGTCTACATACTGTATATTATTCCTGCAGGCAAGGCTTCTTTCATATGGGCGGAACGGTCTGCCTGTCAGTTTTTTAGGCGGACCCAATTGGACCCTCCAGTGTCCTCTGTAGAGCAGCAGATGTAAATGGACATCTGATCCGATCTGATCCACTAAAAACAAATGGATGCGGATCGGTTCTGCATCCATTTACACCCACCAACATCTGATCCGATCTGATCCGCTAAAAACAGATGGAGGGGGATAGGATGGCAGTCATGTGTAAATGGGCAGGCAGTCTGTTTACATTCAACCACTCATAGAGGAGAGCAGGCTGTGTCTGTGTCCGCTCTGCTCAGTGGGGATCAGCGGACAGATTCCCCGCTGAACAGGCAGACTCCTGGGGGAGTCCAATGATGGCCGGCCCCAGCAAAAGACAGATCAGGCAGCTGCCTAGGGTGTCAGGGTAGGAAGGCTGTAAAACGCATGCGGGAATCGGGGCATAGAGCTGGCGAAGAAATCCCAGTGGCCAGTGAGTGGCCAGGCTGCAGAGGAGGGGCCGGGCTTGCCATACAGGTGTTCCCTGTACTGTGGCCGGACAGCAGGCTCTCCTCTCTGTCTGCTCTTCGATGTCTCCATCCTGTCCTCAGGTAAGAGGGGGCTGTGTGTGTGTCTGTGGGGACCGATCAACTGAGAGGATACTGGACTGTTTAGGAAAGCACCGAGTACACAGACCATTCTGCTGAAAGTTTATGGAGAATGATTGGTGCTCTGCAACATGTAGAAGTGGAGTGTTCTGCAACGTGTAACTGATCAGTGTTCTGCAATATATAGATGATTTGTGTCCTGCAACATGCAGAAGTGCAGTGTTGTGCAGGTTGTAGATGATCAGTGTTCTCCAGCAAGTAGAGGTTGAGCGCTCTGCAATGTGTACATGATCAGTGTTCTGCAGGGTATAGATGACCAGTGTTCTGCAGTGTGTAGATGATCAGTGTTCTTCAATGTGAAGTTGATCTGAGCTGTGCAGCCTGTAGTTGATCGGTGTTCTGTAACAAGTAGAGATGGAGTGCTCTGTTGTGTGTAGAGGAAGGTGGGGATGGGTTGGGGGGTGCAGCAAAATTCACCTTCGCCTATGTAGACAAAAATCCTTGCACCGGCCCTGAGTCCGCCCAATGTGGAAGGGGCCTAAGGATAGACCTGGTATTATCTGGTGGAATTTCAGGTCTCCATCCATACATGAATTGTATGGAGAATGCTCTAACTGTGCATAGGCAGAATAAAATATTTATTGCAGTACTTCCACTATAACATCATTCACTCTAGGAAGAGGGACTCAGCAGATATGACTCTGGTTACAAAGTCAGATTTCTTTTTAATCTTTTGGTAAACAGTAAAAATGTAGTGAAAGCTACAACACAGGCTGTGTACAGTGACAGAGGAGTTAAAGTTAACTCTGTTATTTTGACCTCCATCAATGTCATTGATTTGGCCCAATAGCCAAGAACTGCTGTACAAAGCAATAGAACATTCAGGAGAGTTCATGAAAGTTCCCTGGTCACCAAGCATGCAGTGTTTTCAATGGTTCATTGCTTGATGCATTATTTCAAGACTGTGATCCTTTAAAGAGTAGGGAGGAAACCAAGCAATAACAGTCTTGTGTTCTGAATTACAAGCATGTAGCAGAAGTCAGTGTTTAATAATATAACCACAATGACAGAGGGCAACGACCCAGATTGAACACATTGTCCTACTGACAGCTCTGCCCTGGACTGTAATTCGTTTCTGTCACACGGTATTATGCACTGGAAAAATGTACAATGGTGAGGAATCAGATGCTGGGGCAATGGCTGTTTCTGCTGACGGAGATCACAAACAAAACAGCAAAACGTTGACAAAGAGACATGGAAGCTTTCGCCCAGTATGGAGATTTACTCATTACGTACCATGATATCCAGAATAAAAATTATACTTCTTGGCTTCCCACAATGTAATTAATGACTATAGGTAAAGTGACATATTTTACTTCTCACGCAGCCAGAGCTACATCTAAAACAGCGCTATCAAACATAAAAAATGTATAAGATATATATATATATATATATATATATTAGCAATCGACCGATTATCGGCAACACCGATAAATCGGGGGCCGATATGCACTTTCCCTGATATGTCGGAATCAGCCCCTGAGGTTACCAATATTGCCGATATTTAGGGAAAGTGCATGTCCTGGGGTGATGCCTGCAGCTAGAGGCATCACCCGGGTACAGGTGTCCATTGATGACGGTCGGCTGACTTGTAATGACAACCGATGCGGCTCAGAAGCCACTTGGCTGTCATCACAAGGAGTGGGAAGGGACGTCCCCCCCCGCCACCTTCCACGGCTCACCCGGTCTCCCGTCCCACCAGGAGACCTGGGCATCCTACTTCCACCGCCGCTGCCGAAGAGAAGACCCAGTGTAGCATGAAGATGTGTCCCCGTGAAAGCCGGTCTCCATGTAAAAAACTCGGGGTACTCGGCGCCGAATTAAAAAAACTGACAGCATTCAAAACAGCCAAACTCCACAAGAAGTACCTTTAAAAAAAAAGAAATAAAACATTTTTAACATGCCTGAAAATATCAGCCAATACCGATATCCGATGACCAAAATATCGGTATCGACAATAAAAAAACGATATCGGTCGATCACTAATATATATATATATATATAATATATATATATATATATATATACAGTGGATACGGAAAGTATTCAGACCCCCTTAAATTTTTCACTCTTTGTTATATTGAAGCCATTTGCTAAAATCATTTAAGTTCATTCTTCTTCCTCATGAATGTACACATAGCACCCCATACTGACAGAAAAACACAGAATTGTTGACATTGTTGCAGATTTATTAAAAAAGAAAAACTGAAATATCACATGGTCCTAAGTATTCAGACCCTTTGCTCAGTATTTAGTAGAAGCCCCCTTTTGATCTAATACAGCCAGGAGTCTTTTTGGGAAAGATGCAACAAGTCTTTCACACCTGGATTTGGGGATCCTCTGCCATTCCTCCTTGCAGATCCTCTCCAGTTCTGTCAGGTTGGATGGTAAACGTTGGTGGACAGCCATTTTTAGGTCTCTCCAGAGATGCTCAATTGGGTTTAAGTCAGGGCTCTGGCTGGGCCATTCAAGAACAGTCACGGAGTTGTTGTGAAGCCACTCCTTCGTTATTTTAGCTGTGTGCTTAGGGTCATTGTCTTGTTGGAAGGTAAACCTTCGGCCCAGTCTGAGGTCCAGAGCACTATGGAGAAGGTTTTTGTCCAGGATATCCCTGTACTTGGCCGCATTCATCTTTCCCTCGATTGCAACCAGTCGTCCTGTCCCTGAAGCTGAAAAACACCCCCACAGCATGATGCTGCCACCACCATGCTTCACTGTTGGGACTGTATTGGACAGGTGATGAGCAGTGCCTGGCTTTCTCCACACATACCGCTTAGAATTAAGGCCAAAAAGTTCTACTTTGGTCTCATCAGACCAGAGAATCTTATTTCTCACCATCTTGGAGTCCTTCAGGTGTTTTTTAGCAAACTCCATGCGGGCTTTCATGTGTCTTACACTGAGGAGAGGCTTCCGTCGGGCCACTCTGCCATAAAGCCCCGACTGGTGGAGGGCTGCAGTAATGGTTGACTTTCTACAACTTTCTTCCATCTCCTGACTGCATCTCTGGAGCTCAGCCACAGTGATCTTTGGGTTCTTCTTTACCTCTCTCACCAAGGCTCTTCTCCCCCTATAGCTCAGTTTGGCCGGACAGCCAGCTCTAGGAAGGGTTCTGGTCGTCCCAAACGTCTTCCATTTGAGGATTATGGAGGCCACTGTGCTCTTAGGAACCTTAAGTGCAGCAGAAATCTTTTTGTAACCTTGGCCAGATCTGTGCCTTGCCACAATTCTGTCTCTGAGCTCTTCAGGCAGTTCCTTTGACCTCATGATTCTCATTTGCTCTGACATGCATTGTGATCTGGAAGGTCTTATATAGACAGGTGTGTGGCTTTCCTAATCAAGTTCAATCAGTATAATCAAACACAGCTGGACTCAAATGAAGGTGTAGAACCATCTCAAGGATGATCAGAAGAAATGGAAAGCACCTGAGTTAAATATATGAGTGTCACAGCAAAGGGTCTGAATACTTAGGACCATGTGATATTTCAGTTTTTCTTTTTTAATAAATCTGCAACGATGTCAACAATTCTGTGTTTTTCTGTCAGTATGGGGTGCTATGTGTACATTCATGAGGAAGAAGAATGAACTTAAATGATTTTAGCAAATGGCTGCAATATAACAAAGAGTGAAAAATTTAAGGGGGTCTGAATACTTTCCGTACCCACTGTATATATATACACACACAATACTGTGCAAAAGTTTTAGACAAATGTGAAAAAAAAATGCTGTAAATTAAGAATACTTTCAGAAATAGAAGTGATAATAGTTTATTTTTATCAATGAACAAAATGGAAAGTAAATGAACAGAGAAATCCAAATCAAATCAATATTTTGTGTGACCACCCTCTGACTTCAAAACAGCATTAATTCTTCTGGGCATGCAGTTTTTGAAGGAACTCGGCAGGTAGAATGTTCCAAACATCTTGGAGATCTAATCTTCTGTGGATGTAGGCTTCCTCAAATCCTTCATCCTTCATGTAATCCCAGACTGACTCGATGATGTTGAGATCAGGGCTCCGTGGGGGCCAAACCGTTACTTTCTGGACTCCTTGTTCTTCTTTATGCTGAAGCTAGTTCTTAATTACATTGGCTGTATGTTTTGGGTCATTGTCCTGTTGCAGAATAAATGTGGAGTCAATCACACATCTCCCTGATGGTATGACATTAAGGATAAATATCTGCCTGTATTTATTAGCATTGAGGACACCATTGATACTGACCAAATCCCCAAATAAATATGCAGAAATGCTACCCCAAACTTGCAAGGAACCTCCATCGTGCTTCACTGTTGCCTGCAGACACTTATTATTGTACTGTTCTACACTCCTTCCGCAAACAAACTGACTGCTATGGGAGGCAGAGATAGGGGAGTGCTTCGGCTGCAAAAGGAGGCGCAGGATCTGTAGGAGGAGTTCTGTCCTCTCTGTTGCAGACTGCTGAGACAAGGTGGGGGCAGAGATGGGGGTGTTCTGCAGCTGCAGGAGAGGGCCACATGAAAGAGATGGGGGTGTCCTGCAGCTGCAGGAGAGGGCCACATGAAAGGGCCTGACAGGCTACATTTGGCCCACAGGCCTTGTGTTTAACACATGTGTGCTACATGGGTCATCTGTCCTTACTCAAGATGGCCATTGCCAAAAATGCTAGGGAGGGTGATTTTTAAAGTGATTTCTCAGCAAAATAATGCATGGAGACCTGGATGGATTATTATTATTATATTATACAGGATTTATATATCATCAACAGTTTGCACAGTGCTTTACAATGTTAGGGCAGACAGTACAGTTACAATACAATTTAAAACAGGAGGAATTAGAGGGCCCTGCTTATTAGAGCTTACAATCTAAGAGGGAGGGTGAAGTGATACAAAAGGTAATAACTGTGGGGGATGAGCTGATGAAGAAACTGAAAGTACAGTTGTTAGGTGGAGGCAGGATAGGCTTCTCTGATAAGAAAAGTTTTCAGGGATTGTCTAAAAGTGGACAGAGTTGGTAGATAGTCGGAAAGATTGGGGTAGGGAATTCCAAAGGATGGGAGAGGCTCAGGAGAAGTCCTGGAGGCGAGTATAAGAGGAGGTTACGAGGGAGCTAGAGAGCAGGAGGTCTTGGGAGGAACAAAGAGGATGATTTGGTTGGTATCTTGAGACTAGGTTAGTGATGTAGCTGGGGGCAGAGTTGTGGATGGCTTTGTAAGTTATTGTTAGCATTTTGAATTTAATTTGTTGTGTGAGTTGAAGCCAATGGAGGGATTGGCAAAGAGGGGTAGCAGACACTGAGTGATTTGTAAGGTGGATGAGTCTGGCAGCAGCATTCATGATGGATTGAAGGGGGGATAGGCTATTTAAAGGTAAGCCAATGAGGAGGGAGTTACAGTAGTTGAGGTTAGAGATAACCAGGGACTGAATCAGGAGCTTTGTGGTTTAATTGGTTAGGAAGGGACGTATTTTGGGGATGTTGCAAAGGTTGAGGCGGCAAGCCTCGGAAAGTGATTCGATGTGGGGCCGAAAGGAGAGTTCCGAGTCCAGAATAACACCTAGCACCCTGGCATGCTGGGATGGGTGGATGGTATGGATGTTATGTCATTGCTCTTGACAGAGAAGTCAGGGGAAGAGACACGTGGCGGAGGAAATATTATGAGCTTGGTTTTGGACAAGCTGAGTTTGAGGAAGTGGTGTGATATCCAGACAGATATGTGATGCGTGAGGAGACTAATGGAGTGAGCAGAGGGGTGGAGAGATAGATTTGGGTGTTGTCAGCATAAAAATTATATTAAAAGCCATGGGAGGCTATCAGCTGGCCCTGGGAGGAGGTGTAGATTGAGAATAGGAGAGATACAAGAACAGAACCTTGGGGGACACCAGCAGAGAAAGGAAAAGGAGAGGAGGAAGTAGAATTTCACGTGACACTGAAGGTGCAGTGGGATAGGTCATATGAGAGCCAGAAAAGAGCACAGTCATGGAGACCAAAGGATTCAAGTTTTTTGAGGAGGAGGGGGTGGTCAACCATATCAAAGGCAGCCAAAAGGTCCAGAAGTAGGAGTACAGAATAGTGTCCATTGCTTTTTGCTGTTAAGTAATTTGTAAGTTTTAAAAGAGCAGATTCTGTTGAGTGTTGTGGGGGAAATCCAGACTGAAGGGGATCAAGAAGGTTATTCTTAATGAAGAGGTCACTCAGTCGGTTGTAGACAAGGCATTCAAGGAGTTTAGAGGAAAAGGGGAGCAAGAAGATAGGGCATATATTGTTAATATTGGTATGATCTAAGGATTTCTTTTTAAGTATGGGGGTAAGCAATGCATGTTTTAGAGAGTTGAAAAAGATGCCAGAAGAGAGGGTTTGAGAGTGTAGGATAGAATCAGAGGGTGACCGTAGTATTTGAGAGGAAACAGGATACAGGGGGCAGGTGGGTGATAGAAATGAGTTTAGCAACCTCATCTATAGTTGCAGGGTTGAATAAAGGGAGTGTTGATTGTACTTGTTGACATGGAGTGTTGAGTGGGGGAGATAGCTGTAGAGTGGAGATTTCATTGCGAATTGAATCAAACTTATGTTTGAAGTGATTGGCGATCTCCTGGGCAGTGAGTGAGTTAGTGGGTGGAGGCAGTGGAGGACGAAGTAGAGAGTTAAAGGTGGAGAAGAGTTGATGGGGATTGGATGAGAAAGAGTTAATGAGAGTGATAAAAATATTTTTGCTTGGCAGTGAGGAGGCAGGAGTATTTTTGGAGGGCAGATTTGTGTTGGTTGAAGTCTATGAGAGCCTTAGTCTTACGCCACAGATGCTCAAGAGCACGGCTTTGTTTTTTGAGACTTCTGGTGTTATCTGTTAGCCAGGGTTGTAGGTGTCGAAGCCTGATTCTGTGTGTAGTGAGGGGGGCACGTTCGTCCAGGGTGGAGGACAGGGATCTATTGTAAACAGAAGTGGCTAGATTGGGGCAAGGTGAGTTTTTGTCATAGAGGTGGTCAGTAGCAGAATAGAGAAAAGAAGGGTTGAAGTGGTTAAGGTTTTTACGGGTGATTGTTAGGCGACTGGAGGGAAAGGTGGTGGAAGACAGGGAGAGAGAAACTAATAAGGTGGTGATCAGAGAGAGGAAAAGGATTGCTGGAGAGGTTGCTTGGAGCGCATAGGTAGGAGAATATAAGGTCAAGGGTGTTGCCATCAGAGTGAGTAGAAGCATGTGTCCATTGCTTCAGGTCAAAGGAGGAGGTTAGACTAGGAAGTTTAGAAGTAGCAGAAGTGTTCGTAGAAACCAGGATGTTGAAGTCGCTCAGAAGGATTGTGGGGATTTCAAAGACAGACAGTAGAGTAGCCAGGCATAAAAGTCATCAAGGAAAGTTGAAATGGTCCATGGGTTTGGTAGATCACAGCAATTCTTAAGGAAATTGGAGAAAATAGATGTATACAGTGAGCTTCAAAAAATGAGAGGGACAGAGGGGGAGGAGAATGGAGAACCTGGAAGGTGTTCTGTGGGAATAGGAGGATTCCTACTCCACCTCCCTTGCATCCACTAGGTCAGGGGAGTGAGTCCAGAGAAGGTCACTGTGGGAGAGGGAAGCAGAAGAAGAAGTAATGGATTGTATGGATTCATGAAGCCAGGTTTCGGTGACAGATTGTAGATTAAAAAGGTTAGTGACAAAGAAGTGGTAAACAGTGGTGAGTTTGTTGCAGACAAAGCGGGCATTCCAGAGGAGAAGGGGAGGTTGGTTTAGGGAAGAAGAGGAATGGGGATTAAGTTACGTAGATTGCGACTGCTGCCAGAGTATGTGGGATGATGGTGATGGGTGCATTGGGTACAGATAGATAAGGGATGCCCAGGGTTTGAGGATTTATCTCTAGAGGTTAGGAGAAGCAGAAGAGTGAGGGAGGTAATATGAGAATACGATTTATATAAGGGGACATGCCTCAGCATCCTGGGTGTTTTATTAGCATATGGGATTAGAATTAGGAGGAGGTGATGCAATAATAAGGAAAGGGCAGAAGTGAGGGTGATATATACAGATTGTGGGGTGGAGAAGAGGGGTAAAGGAAAGAGAGTTTAAGGAGAGAGGCTGCAACTGTGAAAAGGAGAGGTAAAGAGCGTATATTTTAGAAAGGAAGGAGAACTGATTTGGAAACATGGTCACCTGCCATCTGGTGATTAGTAAAGTAGTTTGCTGTCGATGTTCGCTTTGTGCAAATCCCTGAAGTACAAGAGTGGAAGTGCCACTTGATTAAAGAACCCCACTTTATTGGGAAAAATCCCAGCATGCATCTCTCTGACCTGCATCCTCTATAAAGTGGCTCTTGTTTTATACTGTTTTGGGTATGGATGGAATTTGCCTAACAATCAATCAGGAGTTAATATCAGGCACACAGCTGACACACCAAACTTTTCCCACCACATTCAAACTGCAAGAGGACCAAGAGGGCAGAATTGTAAAGATAAGGCAGCCCATAATTTAGCTAAGAGACTTAAAAACAAAATAAACATCAAAATAATGTGAAGATGGCTACAGATTGATGTGAAACAGCTGTAACATAAATGCAAAGTTTACCAGACATTTGAAAATGTTTGCTGTCGATTTTCACTTTGTGCCAATCGCTGAAGTGCAAGAGTGTAAGTGCCACTTAATTAAAGAACCTCACTTGTTTGGGAGAACCCCAGCATGCATCTCCCTGGCCTGTGTCCCCCATAAAGGTGCTTAAAAACAAAATAAACATCAAAATAATGTGAACATGGCTACGGATGGATGTGAAACAGCTGTAACATAAACGCAAAAGTTCATCAAAGAGACATTTGAAAAGCAAGTAAGTTGGTGTTTAGTTTAATGTGGAGGGGAACAGCAGGAATATAAATGCAGGATCCTCTTCAAATATTAAAAATGAACTAAATAGCGTTTTTGATTTTTGGTGCTTATATCCAGTGTATAATAACAAAACATGAGACAGAAAATTGGATTTTTTATGATCAGCAAAATGTAAATATATTTTTTCAGTGTGTGTTTAAACTGGAACTACACTGGATATATATCACAAAAAATGGGAACTAATGGCCATCATCCATAGTTGCATAATGAACAAAACATGAGAAAGAAAATTGGATTTTTAAGGCCACAAAAGGAGAGATGATAACAAGTAGGTAAAATATAATACTTTTTATTACATCCAAAAAACATTAAAATTAATTTGCATGCGACAAAACAATCTAAATTTAAAATACTTATTCCTATTAGGAATATTAATAAATACAAAAGGTCCCAGTATGTAGTGTAGGTCTGCAAGGCTGACGCGTTTCACCACAGGCTTCTTCAGGGCTATACAGACCTTAGCGAAACGCATCGGCCTTGAAGACCTACCCTGCATACTGGGATCTTTTGTATTTATCAATATTCCTAATAGGAATAATTCTATAGAATTTAGATTGTTTTGTCAATTTTAACATTTTTTGGATGTAATAAAAAGTATTATATTTTACCTACTTGTTATCATCCCTCCTTTTGTGGCCTTAAAAATCCAATTTTCTTTCTCATGTTTTGTTTATTATGCAACTATGGCTGATGGTCATTAGTTCAATTTTTTTGTGATATATATCCAAACACACATTTTGCTGATCATATACATGCCTAAAAGCAAAAACAGTGTAGATTCTGTTCACACGAGTGAACTCGATTTAACTAGATTTAACCTTAACCACTTGCCGACCGCCGCACGACTATCTACGTCGGCGGTCAGCCCCTCACAGGCAAACTAACGTAGGGCTACATTGCTTGCTTGTGAGGGTCTAGGGAGCGAGCGCGCGCCGCCGGAGGCGCGCTCCCGCTCCCGCGTGGTCACGGACCCCCCCGCGCGTGTGACCAGCAGACCCGATGTCCGCCGGCCACTCGGCGATCGGCGGGGGAGAGGGAGAATGTCAGGCAGCTTGTGTAAACAAGCCACCTGTCATTCTCCTCTCTGTAAAGACACTGATCAAACGGATCTAGTATGTAGATCCGTTGATCAGTGTCCTTACAGCTCAAGCCACAGCCAATCACAGTAATAATCACGCCCCTAGGGACACACACAGCCCCTCCCTCCCAAATAAAGTTAACCCCTTCACTACCAGTGTATTTTTACAGTAACAGTGCATATATATAGCACTGATTACTGTAGAAATGTCACTGGTAACCCCAAAAGTGTCACAAATGTCAGTCAAGGGTCCGATCTGTCCGCCGCAATGTCGCAGTACCGCAAAAAAAAATCGCAGATCGCCGCCATTACGCGTTAAAAAAAAAAACCACAAAAATGACAAAAATCTTTCCCTTTGTTAGTAAACGCGATAACTTTTGCGCAAACCAATCAAAATACGCTTTTTGCGATTTTTTTTACCAAACATAGGTAGCATAAAACAAATTGGCCGAAAATTTTAAAAAATTTTGATTTTTACATTTTTTTGGGGGGGAATTTCATATAAAAAAATGTGAAAAATATTGCTATTTTTGCAAAATTGATGTTCTTTTTTTGTTTATAGCGCGTGATCAAAAAATTGCACAGGTGATCAAATACCACCAAAAGAAAGCTCTGTTTGTGGGAAAAAAAGGACGCCAAATTCGTTTAGGTACAGCGTTGCACGACCACGCAATTGTCCGTTAAAGTCACGCAGTGCCGAATCGCAAAATACCCCCTGGTCGGAATGGGGGTAAAATCTTCCGGGGCTTAAGTGGTTAAAGGGTAACTTCACTTTCGTGGGGAAGATAATAGCAAATAAGGAAAAAAACAAACTAGCGTATAAAATTGCGACACAAATCATATTGTAATTGAATGGTATTAAAAATAACCTTTCCTTTTCAATACGCAGCTGTTGTAATTTTCTGAAATTGCAATGCAATATGGCTACCTGGAGTTTTTCTGTACACAGAATGTGTACTGACCACACCCCAGAAACATAATTTCCTGCTTGTGTGATTGGCTCACTGATTTTCCCCCAAGTCTGCCTAAGATACAAGTCAGATTTCAGGCATCCTTTGCAACAAGAATGTAATTTTTGGTGAGATATTCCCAATAGGAACACGTCTAAAAGGATGCTTTAAGCCCAGCAGCTTTCCTCATTAGTGCTCCTCAGCTGCACAGCTGATAGATAATTATGAAACCACTCCTATTTGACTCACTCAGCACAGAGGAAAACACAGGGATTTCTGCGGAAAAATAAAAGGTAGGAATCTGCAACAAAGGTTGTTATAATCCTTGCAATGAACATTGATCACCCAGAGGGAATTGTTTTTTATCTCAACAAAAGTGGAGTTACGCTTTAAAGAGGCTATTCGCCCACTGCAGACCCATATTATTATCAATTAAGTGCCCTGTTTTAACCACTTGCTGACCGCTTACTATATACAGCTGCAAGAAAAAGTATGTGAACCCTTTGGAATGATATAGATTTCCGCACAAATTGATCATAAAATGGGATCTGATCATCATCTAAGTCACAACAATAGACAATCACAGTCTGCTTAAACTAATAACACACAAAGAATGAAATGTTGCCATGTTTTTATTGAACACACCATGTAAACATTCACAGTGCAGGTGGAAAAAGTATGTGAACCCTTGGATTTAATAACTGGTTGAACCTCCTTTGGCAGCAATAACTTCAACCAAACTTTTTCTGTAGTTGCAGATCAGACATACACAACGGTCAGGAGCAGTGGCGGACGGCCGATAGGGGGCGCAGGGGCTGCCCCCCCCCCCCCCGAAAAAGAAAAGAAGAAAAAAAGATAAAAAAAATGTCAATTTTTAGCCCACTAGGGGTGCCGGACCTAGTGGTGGGTATGGGGGGGGGGGGTTTGCCTTCCACGTAAGGCAGACAGAGGTGCCGATTGGCGGCCTTCTGGGGGTCATCAAGGCGCAGAGCAATGCGCCCCGACACTCCCCACTTTACTGGACTCCTGGCTGGATTGGTCCAGACTCCAGCCTGGACCAATCACAGGAGGACATCCCGGGACGGTCCTGTGGTGACGCGACGTGTGGGGGCGGTGCACCGCCCCGGCATCACGTCCTTCCCGCCCGCCTGCGCAGAGTGAGAGGAAAGAGCCGCATGTGGAGTGGACGGACGGACTCGTTACTCGCCGCGTATCAGCAAGCATTCAGTTCGCACGCAGTCGTCATTCATTCGGCAAGAAGCTGCTTGTGAGACCGCTGCCTGGTGACCTGACCTGGAGTAACCGAGTGTGTCGGACCGTCGGAGCCTCGGAGGACCGGACCGGAAGTTCGGAGCGTTCATCAAATCGTCTCTCGGTCTCTCGGCCCAGACTTACCCGCCTCCTCCCAGACTAATTTCTGGACTGGAGCCTCTTCCTAACAGCCAGGTAAGCAAAGCAATCAATCCCCTGCCCTGAGCTTGAGCAAAACCTAACCAACAGACCAGTCATGCACGCTGATCTCTGCATTGGGGACATGTATACTGGTCACTGCATTGGGGACATGTATACTGGTCACTGCATTGGAGGCACGCACGCTGATCTCTGTATTGGGGACATGTATGCTGGTCACTGCATTGGAGGCATGCACACTGATCTCTGCAATGGGGACATGTATACTGGTCACTGCATTGGGGACATGTATACTGGTCACTGCATTGGGGACATGTATACTGGTCACTGCATTGGAGGCACGCACGCTGATCTCTGTATTGGGGACATGTATGCTGGTCACTGCATTGGAGGCACGCACGCTGATCTCTGCAATGGGGACATGTATACTGGTCACTGCATTGAGGACATGTATACTGGTCACTGCATTGGGGACATGTATACTGGTCACTGCATTGGAGGCAAGCACGCTGATCTCTGCATTGGGGACATGTATACTGGTCACTGCATTGGGGGCATGTATACTGGTCACTGCATTGGAGGCACACACGCTGATCACTGCATTGGGGACATGTATACTGGTCACTGCATTGGGGGCATGTATACTGGTCACTGCATTGGGGGCATGTACACTGGTCACTGCATTGGGGGCATGTACGCTGATCTCTGCATTGAAGGGGGCATGTATGCTGGTCTCTGCATTGGGGGCATGTACGCTGATCTCTGCATTAAAGGGGGCATGTACGCTGGTCACTGCATTGAAGGGGGCATATACGCTGGTCACTGCATTGAAGGGGGTATGTACACTGGTCACTGCATTGAAAGGGGGCACACTGGTCACTGTGCATTAATAGGGGGCACGCTGGTCACTGTGCATTGAAAGGGGGCACACTGGTCTCTCTGCATTGAAAGGGGGCACGCTGGTCTCTATGCATTGAAAGGGGGCACGCTGGTCTCTCTGCATTGAAAGGGGGCACACTATACCTTAATTACGGAAGGCCCCTTTCACACTTTTGCGACCTCAAAGTCAATTTTTTACAGAGTTTTTTGCCGCAAAGCAATGCCTATTACATTTTTCTGTTTGCGCCCCCCCCCCCCCCAAAAAACATTTTTGAACACCAGCTGCCACTGGTCAGGAGTAATTCTTGACCATTCCTCGTTACAGAACTGTTTCAGTTCTGCAATATTCTTGGGATGTCTGGTGTGAATCACTTTCTTGAGGTCATGCCACATCATCTCAATTGGGTTGAGGTCAGGACTCTGACTGGGCCACTTCAGAAGGCGTATTTTCTTCTGTTTAAGCCATTCTGTTGTTGATTTACTTAAGTTCTCCTGCAAAATGTATTGATAACCTTGGGAATTCATTTTTCCTTCGATGATAGCAATACATCCAGACCCTGACGCAGCAAAGCAGCCCCAAACCATGATGCCCCCACCACCATACGTCACAGTTGGGATGAAGTTTTGATGTTGGTGTGCTGTGCCTCTTTTTCGCCACACATAGTGCTGTGTGTTTCTTCCAAACAACTCAACTTTGGTTTCATCTGTCCAGAGAATATTTTGCCAGTACTGCTGTGGAACATCCAGGTGCTCTTGTGCAAACTGTAAACGTACAGCAATGTTTTGTTTGGACAGCAGTGGCTTCCTCTGTGGTATCCTCCCATGAAATCCATTCTTGTTTAGTGTTTTACGTATTGTAGATTCACTGACAGGGATGTTAGCATTTGTCAGTGACTTTTGTAAGTCTTTAGCTGACACTCTAGGATTCTTCTTAACCTCAATGAGCAGTCTGCGCTGTGCTCTTGCAGTCATCTTTACAGGACGGCCACTCCTAGGGAGAGTAGCAGCGGTGCTGAACTTTCTCCATTTATAGACAATTTGTCTTTCTGCGGACTGATGAACAGCAAGGCTTTTGGAGATACTTTTATAACCCTTTCCAGCTTTATGCAAGTCAACAATTCTTAATCGCAGGTCTTCTGAGAGCTCTTTTGTGCGAGGCACCATTCACATCAGGCAATGCTTCTTGTGAAAAGCAAACCCAGAACTGGTGTGTGTTTTTTATAGGGCAGGGCAGCTGTAACAAACACCTCCAATCTCATCTCATTAATTGGACTCCAGTTGGCTGACATCTCTCTCCAATTAGCTCTTGGAGATGTCAGTCTAGGGGTTCACATACTTTTTCCACCTGCACTGTGAATGTTTACATGGTGTGTTCAATAAAAACATGGCAACATTTCATTCTTTGTGTGTTATTAGTTTAAGCAGACGGTGATTGTCTATTGTTGTGACTAGGGTTGAGCGAACACCTAGATGTCCGTGTTCGACGGGTTCGGCCGAACTTTAAAAAAAAGTCCGGGTCCGTGTCCCGGACTTTTACCGAACTTTTCCCGGACACCGAACCCCATTGAAGTCAATGGGGACCCGAACTTTAAGGCACTAAAATGGCTCTAAAACACCAAAGGAAAGGGCTAGAGTGCTGCAAATGGCAGCAAAACGTAATTAAGAGCATGGCAAGTGCTCTGCAAACAAATGTGGATAGGGAAATAACTTAAAACAACAAAAAAAAACAGAAAAATAAAACAATGTTCTTCTTCATCTCTGAAGGACGAGGCCCATATGGAGTAGGAGGGAGGTTGAGGTGGTGGTGGATGTGGCGGTGACTAGACATATGCCGGTTTTCGGTAATTCGATATATCGCGGTATTGCATAGCCACGGTATTGTTATTGTGGCATTTTTAAAATACCGAGTTTCTCTGTCAAGTCTGCCTGACTTGTGAATTGATACATTTCAGTGAGCTGGATGACTCATTCACTCACTCAGCTAACACCTTTCAGCATTAAGTCTCCTAACTATAAACAAAAATGATTACATTTGTATCTTTTCCTTCCCTCTGCCAGGGAGAAAGGAAGTTTAACCTCTTAAAGACTGGATCTTTTTCTGACACTTGCTGTTTGCAAGTTAAAATCAGTTTTTTTTTGCTAGAAAAGTACTTAGAACCCCCAAACATTTTATATATTTTTTTAGCAGAGACCCTACAGAATAAAATGGCGATTGTTGTAATATTTTATGTCACACTGTATTTGCGCAGCAGTCTTTCAAACGCAATGATTAGACTTTAATGAATAAAAAAAAAAAAAAAAACGTAACAGTAAAGTTATCCCAATTTTTTTTTTTTTTGTTACACAGAGAATCGTGAGAGAATCGTGATCTTTATTCCAAGCTAAAAAATCGTGATTCTCATTTTGGCCAGAATCGTGCAGCTCTAATAAATATATATATACACACACACACGCCTAGCAGCCCACATTACATTATTATATAGCCATCAAGCAGTGTCTGGCCTACCTGGTGATGACTGGTCCTGGCGCTCTGATCCGATGGCCTGGTCTTTAAAGGGGCAAATCCTTGCGATCCAGAAGTGGTTAAACCTGCAGGAGGACCGGTGTTTTTATCTATTAATGACTTTACTATTGCTTTAGGCCTGGTTCACATGTATGCGGGTTGGTGGTTCACATGTATGCGGGTTGGCGGTTCACATGTATGCGGGTTGGCGGCCCACATTTGCACAGGCATAGCAGCCCATTGATTTGAACGGGCTGCTATGCCCTCATTTTCCGCAGAAAAAAGGTGCATGCAGCATTTTTTTTAAATTCAGTGGCCTTGAAATCCATCCTGCTTTTGCACCATGCGACTAACCTGCAGTTCCTGCTCTGGCAAGCTTTCTGCATTTTTTGTATACGTGGGCACGGCATTTAAAAATAAACAGTTTGCGTGTGCAGCAACGGCAGGTAAGTCGCATGGTGCAAAAGAAGGATGGATTTCATGGCCACTGCATTTTTTTAAATTCTGCATGCACCTTTTTTCAGCTGAAAACGCAGGCATAGCAGCTCAAGCCCATTCACATCAATGGGCTGCTATGCCTGTGCAAATGTGGGCCCCCAACCCGCATACATGTGAACCAGGCCTAAAGCAATAGTAAAGTCATTAATAGATAAAAACACCGGTCCTCCTGCAGGTTTAACCAATTAATGACTTTACTATTGCTTTAGGCCTGGTTCACATGTATGCGGGTTGGGGGCCCACATTTGCACAGGCATAGCAGCCCATTGATGTGAATGGGCTTGAGCTGCTATGCCTGCGTTTTCAGCTGAAAAAAGGTGCATGCAGAATTTAAAAAAATGCAGTGGCCATGAAATCCATCCTTCTTTTGCACCATGCGACTTACCTGCCGTTGCTGCACACGCAAACTGTTTATTTTTAAATGCCGTGCCCACGTATACAAAAAATGCAGAAAGCTTGCCAGAGCAGGAACTGCAGGTTAGTCGCATGGTGCAAAAGCAGGATGGATTTCAAGGCCACTGAATTTAAAAAAAATGCTGCATGCACCTTTTTTCTGCGGAAAATGAGGGCATAGCAGCCCGTTCAAATCAATGGGCTGCTATGCCTGTGCAAATGTGGGCCGCCAACCCGCATACATGTGAACCGCCAACCCGCATACATGTGAACCACCAACCCGCATACATGTGAACCAGGCCTAAAGCAATAGTAAAGTCATTAATAGATAAAAACACCGGTCCTCCTGCAGGTTTAACCAATTAATGACTTTACTATTGCTTTAGGCCTGGTTCACATGTATGCGGGTTGGGGGCCCACATTTGCACAGGCATAGCAGCCCATTGATGTGAATGGGCTTGAGCTGCTATGCCTGCGTTTTCAGCTGAAAAAAGGTGCATGCAGAATTTAAAAAAATGCAGTGGCCATGAAATCCATCCTTCTTTTGCACCATGCGACTTACCTGCCGTTGCTGCACACGCAAACTGTTTATTTTTAAATGCCGTGCCCACGTATACAAAAAATGCAGAAAGCTTGCCAGAGCAGGAACTGCAGGTTAGTCGCATGGTGCAAAAGCAGGATGGATTTCAAGGCCACTGAATTTTAAAAAAATGCTGCATGCACCTTTTTTCTGCGGAAAATGAGGGCATAGCAGCCCATTCAAATCAATGGGCTGCTATGCCTGTGCAAATGTGAACCACCAACCCGCATACATGTGAACCAGGCCTAAAGCAATAGTAAAGTAATTTATAAACAACACCTCCTTCAGGTTTAACCACTTCTTGACCACAAGGATTTGCCCTCTTAATGACCAGGCCATCGGATCGGAGCCGAGCGCCAGAACCAGTTATCACCAGTTAGGCCAGACACTGCTTGATGACCTATTTTAGGCCTGGTTCACAGAGTCTGTACTGACTGACTATATAATAATGTGCATAAGTGAACCAAAGCCCCTAAATTCAGCAATGAAATTGAAGTGAGGTGGAAATTTAATAATTTAAATTTAATAATAGAATACCGTGATAATACCGTATACCGTGGCAAAACCTTAATCAATTAATCGCAGCATGAAAATCTGATACCGTCACAAGCCTAGCGGTGACATAGGCGTGCGCACAGGGTGTGCTGGGTGTGCCTGGGCACACCCTAATCACCTAGGGCACATAGCATTGCCAGTGAGGAGATGGGAAAGATCTCCCTGGGACCTGCTCTGCTCTATTTCTCCTTGCCTACAGGTACATGGCCCCGATACATTACTCTCCCTGCTGGCAAACACATGCATGTGTATTTCAACTTTGGGGTGCACACCTTAATGCAATAGGCTGCGCACACCTATGGGCGGTGTAGGTGGAAGCGGCGGTGGAGGAGGACCAGGGCCGGATTAACAGCATCATGGGCTTGGTGCTGAGGATTTTGAAGGGCCTTAAGGGCCGTGCCTTGCCATGCACCCAGAGGAGGAAGGGTGCAGCCATGCATGCCTAATTCAACATGGGATGCTGTCTCTGAAGCCCATAAACACATCCATGCATCGCCAACTGTCCCTCCTTGTCCGGCCTTCACGCTGTGTGGGGAGGTTCTGAGGGTGCTGCCTGGGGAAGCGAGCATAGAAGCCAGACTTCTGTGTTTACAAGTGACAGAAGAGCGGTAACAGTGAATATGGCCAACCCGGGGCCTATATAAAAGGTAGGGGCCTGGAGCTGCAGCTCCAATAGCCCCTACATTAATCTGGCCCTGAGGAGGAGGACGAGGTAGCCAACACTGCTTCTTTTCAAAAATTTTAAATGAGGGTACACCCCAAAAGAGTGAGAAAGAGCAAAAATGGAACAATGGGTGGGTAAGGTCGGTATCCATTGCTATTCTGCATAAGGTACGGAAAAGTCCCGTGGGATCCATGCCTGGTTCATTTTAATGAACGTGAGCTTGTCCACATTGTCTCTGGACAGGCGGCTGCGCTTGTCTGTTATAACGCCCCCAGCCGTGCTAAATACCCGTTCAGATAATACACTGGCTGCAGGGCACGCCAGCACCTCCAAGGCGTAAAGGGCAAGCTCAAGCCATGTGCCCAATTTGGAGACCCAGAAGTTGAAGGGGGCAGACCCGTCATTCACTACATGTAGGCGTGTGCACACATACTGCTCCACCATGTTGGTAAAATGCTGCCTCCTGCTAAGACGTTCCATCTGAGCTGCTGGTGCTGCTGTTTGTTGTGGCGTGCTGACAAAGCTTTTCCACATTTCGGCCATGCTAACCCTGCCTTCTGAGGTGCTGGCGGTGCCCTGGTTGCGTTGGCGACCTCCTCCTCCTCCTCCTCTGCCTTGTGCTTCCACTGTGGCCCCGCTGTCAGATGGGAATGCCAGCAGCATGGCGTCTACCAGCGTGCGCTTGTACTCGCGCATCTTGCGATCGCGCTCCAATGAGTGAATTAAGGACGGTACGTTGTCCTTGTAACGGGGATCCAGCAGCGTGGCCACCCAGTAATCAGCACAAGTTAGAATGTGGGCAACTCGGCGGTCGTTGTGGAGACACTGCAGCATGTAATCGCTCATGTGTGCCAGGCTGCCCAGAGGCAACGAAAGGCTGTCCTCTGTGGGAGGTGTATCGTCCGTGTCCTCTGTATCCCCCCAGCCACGCACCAGTGATGGCCATGAGCTGGCCTGGGTGCCACCCTGCTGTGAACATGGTTCCATCTCCTCCTCCAGCTCCTCCTCCTCCTCATCCTCCTCATCCTCCAGAACTGTGCCCCTGCTGGACAATTGCGTCCCTGGCGTTTGCGTGTGCAGGAACCCACCCTCGGAGCCCCTTGCGAATGACTGCCCTGAAAGCCTTGGAAATGTTACCTCTTCATCCTCCTCCTCCTCCTCATCCTGTGCCACATCCTCTTCCATCATCGCCCGAATTGTTTTTTCAAGGAGGCATGGAAGTGGGATAGTTAAGCTGAGAACGGCGTCATTGCCACTGGCCATGTTGGTGGAGTACTCAAAACAGCGCAACAAGGCACACAGGTCTCGCATGGAGGCCCAGTTAAATTAAATAGCGGAATAGAAAATATGATCCAAAAAAAGTGTATGTATATCACACGTACACAACCACACTGGGCCCCAATTACTATTGTTTGTACCCCTAAAAGGCTAGATGAGGAGTAGGGGGAGTATGGAACAGGCAGCACCCTCAAACCTTCAGAAGTATGAGATGAACCCCAACAACTTGGAAAGGTGGATCTCTCTCACACGTACCGACACAGACTATCCCGCAATTCAATTGATCCTCAAAGGTTTTTATTGAATAGCGGAATAGGAAATATGATCAAAAAAAGTGTATGTATCTCGCACGTACACAACCACACTAGGCCCCAATTACTATTGTTTGTACCCCTAAAAGGCTAGATGAGGAGTAGGGGGGGTATGGAACAGGCAGCACCCTCAAACCTTCAGAAGTATGAGATGAACCCCAACAACTTGGAAAGGTGGATCTCTCTCACACGTACCGACACAGACTATCCCCCAATTTAACTGATCCCCAAAGGTTTTTGATTAAATAGCGGAATAGAAAATATGATCCCAAAAAAGTGTATGTATATCACACGTACACAACCACACTGGGCCCCAATTACTATTGTTTGTACCCCTAAAAGGCTAGATGAGGAGTAGGGGGAGTATGGAACAGGCAGCACCCTCAAACCTTCAGAAGTATGAGATGAACCCCAACAACTTGGAAAGGTGGATCTCTCTCACACGTACCGACACAGACTATCCCGCAATTCAATTGATCCTCAAAGGTTTTTATTGAATAGCGGAGTAGGAAATATGATCAAAAAAAGTGTATGTATCTCGCACGTACACAACCACACTAGGCCCCAATTACTATTGTTTGTACCCCTAAAAGGCTAGATGAGGAGTAGGGGGGGTATGGAACAGGCAGCACCCTCAAACCTTCAGAAGTATGAGATGAACCCCAACAACTTGGAAAGGTGGATCTCTCTCACACGTACCAACACAGACTATCCCCCAATTTAACTGATCCCCAAAGGTTTTTGATTAAATAGCGGAATAGAAAATATGATCCCAAAAAAGTGTATGTATATCACACGTACACAACCACACTAGGCCCCAATTACTATTGTTTGTACCCCTAAAAGGCTAGGAGTAGGGGGAGTATGGAACAGGCAGCACCCTCAAACCTTCAGAAGTATGAGATGAACCTCAACAACTTGGAAAGGTGGATCTCTCTCACACGTACCAACACAGACTATCCCCCAATTTAACTGATCCCCAAAGGTTTTTGATTAAATAGCGGAATAGAAAATATGATCCCAAAAAAGTGTATGTATATCACACGTACACAACCACACTAGGCCCCAATTACTATTGTTTGTACCCCTAAAAGGCTAGGAGTAGGGGGAGTATGGAACAGGCAGCACCCTCAAACCTTCAGAAGTATGAGATGAACCCCAACAACTTGGAAAGGTGGATCTCTCTCACACGTACCAACACAGACTATCCCCCAATTTAACTGATCCCCAAAGGTTTTTGATTAAATAGCGGAATAGAAAATATGATCCCAAAAAAGTGTATGTATATCACACGTACACAACCACACTAGGCCCCAATTACTATTGTTTGTACCCCTAAAAGGCTAGGAGTAGGGGGAGTATGGAACAGGCAGCACCCTCAAACCTTCAGAAGTATGAGATGAACCTCAACAACTTGGAAAGGTGGATCTCTCTCACACGTACCAACACAGACTATCCCCCAATTTAACTGATCCCCAAAGGTTTTTGATTAAATAGCGGAATAGAAAATATGATCCCAAAAAAGTGTATGTATATCACACGTACACAACCACACTAGGCCCCAATTACTATTGTTTGTACCCCTAAAAGGCTAGGAGTAGGGGGAGTATGGAACAGGCAGCACCCTCAAACCTTCAGAAGTATGAGATGAACCCCAACAACTTGGAAAGGTGGATCTCTCTCACACGTACCAACACAGACTATCCCCCAATTTAACTGATCCCCAAAGGTTTTTGATTAAATAGCGGAATAGAAAATATGATCCCAAAAAAGTGTATGTATATCACACGTACACAACCACACTAGGCCCCAATTACTATTGTTTGTACCCCTAAAAGGCTAGGAGTAGGGGGAGTATGGAACAGGCAGCACCCTCAAACCTTCAGAAGTATGAGATGAACCTCAACAACTTGGAAAGGTGGATCTCTCTCACACGTACCAACACAGACTATCCCCCAATTTAACTGATCCCCAAAGGTTTTTGATTAAATAGCGGAATAGAAAATATGATCCCAAAAAAGTGTATGTATATCACACGTACACAACCACACTAGGCCCCAATTACTATTGTTTGTACCCCTAAAAGGCTAGGAGTAGGGGGAGTATGGAACAGGCAGCACCCTCAAACCTTCAGAAGTATGAGATGAACCCCAACAACTTGGAAAGGTGGATCTCTCTCACACGTACCAACACAGACTATCCCCCAATTTAACTGATCCCCAAAGGTTTTTGATTAAATAGCGGAATAGAAAATATGATCCCAAAAAAGTGTATGTATATCACACGTACACAACCACACTAGGCCCCAATTACTATTGTTTGTACCCCTAAAAGGCTAGGAGTAGGGGGAGTATGGAACAGGCAGCACCCTCAAACCTTCAGAAGTATGAGATGAACCCCAACAACTTGGAAAGGTGGATCTCTCTCACACGTACCAACACAGACTATCCCCCAATTTAACTGATCCCCAAAGGTTTTTGATTAAATAGCGGAATAGAAAATATGATCCCAAAAAAGTGTATGTATATCACACGTACACAACCACACTAGGCCCCAATTACTATTGTTTGTACCCCTAAAAGGCTAGGAGTAGGGGGAGTATGGAACAGGCAGCACCCTCAAACCTTCAGAAGTATGAGATGAACCCCAACAACTTGGAAAGGTGGATCTCTCTCACACGTACCAACACAGACTATCCCCCAATTTAACTGATCCCCAAAGGTTTTTGATTAAATAGCGGAATAGAAAATATGATCCCAAAAAAGTGTATGTATATCACACGTACACAACCACACTAGGCCCCAATTACTATTGTTTGTACCCCTAAAAGGCTAGGAGTAGGGGGAGTATGGAACAGGCAGCACCCTCAAACCTTCAGAAGTATGAGATGAACCCCAACAACTTGGAAAGGTGGATCTCTCTCACACGTACCAACACAGACTATCCCCCAATTTAACTGATCCCCAAAGGTTTTTGATTAAATAGCGGAATAGAAAATATGATCCCAAAAAAGTGTATGTATATCACACGTACACAACCACACTAGGCCCCAATTACTATTGTTTGTACCCCTAAAAGGCTAGATGAGGAGTAGGGGGAGTATGGAACAGGCAGCACCCTCAAACCTTCAGTATGAGATTGTGTTCACTGTACCCCACAAAGATTGAGTTCACTGCACCCCACAATGATTGTGTTCACTGCACCCCACAAAGATTGTGTTCACTGCACCTCACAAAGATTGTGTTCACTGTACCCCCCAAAGATTGTGTTCACTGCACCCCACAAAGATTCTGTTCACTGTACCCCACAAAGATTGTGTTCACTGCACCCCAAAAAGATTGTGTTCACTGCACCCCAAAAAGGATGTTGTTCACTGCACCCCAAAAAGGATGTTGTTCACTCCACCCCAAAAAGATTGTGTTCACTGCACCCCACAAAGATTGTGTTCACTGCACCCCAAAAATGATTTTGTTCACTGCACCCCAAAAAGGATTTTGTTCACTGCACCCCAAAAAGGATGTTGTTCACTCCACCCCAAAAAGATTGTGTTCACTGCACCCCAAAAAGATTGTGTTCACTGCACCCCACAAAGGATTTTGTTCACTGCACCCCAAAAAGATTGTGTTCACTGCACCCCAAAAAGGATGTTGTTCACTGCACCCCAAAAAGGATTTTGTTCACTGCACCCCAAAAAGATTGTGTTCACTGCACCCCACAAAGGATTTTGTTCACTGCACCCCACAAAGATTGTGTTCACTGCACACCAAAAAGGATTGTGTTCACTGCACCCCAAAAAGATTTTGTTCACTGCACCCCAAAAAGATTGTGTTCACTGCAGCCCAAAAAGATTGTGTTCACTGCAGCCCAAAAAGATTGTGTTCACTGCAGCCCAAAAAGATTGTGTTCACTGCAGCCCAAAAAGATTGTGTTCACTGCAGCCCAAAAAGATTGTGTTCACTGCAGCTCACACACAGAAAAATGGATGTGGATCACTGACACCTGCCTATCTCCAATCCCACACCACACAGCAATATCGATTGTAGTTTGTAGAACACAGTTTCCCTAAAATTCAGCAGACTCTGTCCCTAACAGGATTGAGAAGAGATCGTAGATCAGGATTGAGTGCAGACCCCACCCCCCACACAGCAATATCGATTGTAGTTTGTAGAAGACACTGACCCTATATAATTCAGCAGACTCTATCCCTAAAATGCCTACAACTCGCCCTGCCTAAACACTCCGACCTGTCCCTCAATTCTATCCGGACACAAATGTTTTTTTCCTGCCTATCTTTCCCTAATCAGCAGCCAGCACGTTGATGTGTGCTCTGTCCCTGAATCTAAGCAGCATAATGACGCCGCTGCGGCTGCCTCGAACTTATAAAGACTTGGTCACATGCTTCAGACGGCCAATCACAGCTACTGAGACATTTGCAGGCATGGCTGGGATGGCTTAAGGCACACCAGTTAAACGATTGTTGATTGGCTGTTGAAAGCCCGCCATGAAAAGAGCGCCAAAGCATGCAAAACCCGGAAATAAAACGACCGAACACGGATTTTTACCCGAACATACAGTAAAGTGTCCGTGTCCGTGTTCGGGTACAAAAAATCCAATTATTCGGTACGAACACGAATAATACAGTCCGTGTTCGCTCAACACTAGTTGTGACTTAGATGATGATCAGATCACAATTTATGACCAATTTGTGCAGAAATCCATATCATTCCAAAGGGTTCACATACTTTTTCTTGCAGCTGTATATACGGCGGCAGGATGGCTCGTACAGGCAAAACATATGGATACGTTGCTCGCTTGGTGGCAGCTAGAGGGCAAGCGCGCGCCATCAGCGGGGAAGCCGATGTGTGTCAGGCGGCTCAGATTGCCGTCTGACACCCACGATCAGTCCCCGCTAAGAGAGAAGGACAGTCGGCTGTTATAAACACAGCCGACCGTTCTTCTCCCTGGAATGGTCAAAGAGCCCATGTGATCCTTCTATATAGGATCACATGTCTCTATGGTCATTTATAAGCCACCCCCCCCCCCCCCCCCCACAGTTAGAATCACTCCCCTAGGCTCAAATTTAACCCCTTGATCACCCACAGGGTTAACTCCTTCCCTGCCAGTGTCATTATTGCAGTAACAGTGCATATTTTTAGCACTGATTACTGTAGTAATGTCACTGGTACCCTCAAAAGTGTCAAAAATGTCAGTTAGGGGTCTGATCTGTCCGCTGCAATGTTGCAGTCCCGCAAAAAAAGCAGATTGCCGCCATTACTAGTAAAAAAAAAAAACAATAAAAATTACATAAATCTTTCCCGTAGTTAGTAGACGCAATAACTTTTGCGCAAACCAATCATAATACGCTTATTGTGATTTTTTTTTTTTTTTTTACCAAAAATATGTAGCAGAAAACAAATTGGCCTAAAATGTTAAAAAATTTTGATTTTTAAATTTTTTTTTTGAGAATGTCATATAGCAGAATGTGAAAAATATTGTTTTTTTTTTTTTCAAAATTGTCACACTTTTTTGTTTATAGCGCAAAAAAAAAAAAGAATCGCACAGGTGATCAAATACCACCAAAAAACTGCTCCATTTGTGGGAAAAAAAGGACATCAATTTTATTTGGGTATAGCATTGCACGACCGCGCAATTGTCCATTAAAATAACGCAGTGCCGAATCGCAAAATAGGGCCTGGTCATTAAGGGGGCAAATCCTTCCAGTCTTACAATGGTTAATTATTTATTAATGCCCTTGCCTTTAAAGAAATGACAGAGACAGACATAGCTGCACACATTCCAGGGGCCATTTCTCAGTATCTTTTCTGTTCCCTGTTTCTTTCTATCCACAGATATGCATGGGATCACCTAATCTCCCAAGTCTAGTCATATTTATTAATTGCAGTTTCATGGCAAGTCCGAAACTTCTGTATCGTCTCATTTCATACTAGACAGTTGTCTCAGCCTTTCAGCATCACGCCATTAAAATTATTTTAAAATATACACTAAAGTGCTCCAGATCCAATTTTCTGAATGTTGGCTAGTTTTCTAACGCACATCTGGTAATGTAAATGCTGAACGAGTAAACTGACAATGATAATGCTGCTGAAGCAAGCCATGAAACTGATTTATATCTTATCCTTATATGCTTTAGACCACCTTGTTTTCAAACATTATACAGATGATTTGGTTTAGTGGATAATATATTTAAAGAATGGCTGGATATTACAGAGAAAAAGACTTTACATTTACAGAATAGCTCATAAAGATCTATTTTGTACATATATACTTTTTCTAACATGTCTTTGTATGCTATAGTATTAAAACTGAACTCTGGGATAATATACACTCACCAGACACTTTATTAGGTACACCTTGCTAGTATTGGGTTGGACCCCCTTTTGCCTTCAGAACTGCCTTAATTCTTCGTAGCATAGATTCAACAAGGTGTTGGGAACATTTCTCAGAGATTTTGGTCCATAGTGACATGATGGCATCACGCAATCGCTGCAGATTTGTCGGCTGCACATCCATGATACGAATCTCCACCACATCCCAAATGTGCTCTGTTGGATGGAGATCTGGTGAGTGTTGAGGCCATTGGAGTTCAGTGACCTCATTGTCCTGTTCAAGAAACCAATGATGAGACGATTTCAGCTTTGTGACATGGTGCATTATCCTGCTGGAAGGAGCCATCACAAGATGGGTACATAGTAGTCATAAAGGTCAGCAACAATACTCAGGTAGGCCATGGCTTTTAAAAAATGCTCAATTAGTACTAAGGGGCCCAAAGTGTGCCAAGAAAATATCCCCCACACCATTACACCACCACCAGCCTGAACCATTGATACAAGGCAGGATGGATCCATGCTTTCATGTAGTTTACGCCAAATTTTGACTCTACCATCTGAATGTCGCAGCTGAAATCGAGTCTAGGCAACAATTTTCCAATCTTCTATTGTCCAATTTTGGTGAGCCTGTGCAAATCAGTTTCTTGTTCTTAGCTGACAGGAGTGGCACCCGGTGTGGTCTTCTGATGCTGTAGCCATCTGCTTCAAGGTTTAATGTGTTGTGCATTCAGAAACGGTATTCTGCATACCTTGGTTGTAATGAGTTATGATTTGTCTTATTGTTGCTTTTCTATTATTTTAAACCAGTCTGCCCATTCTCCTCTGATCCCTGACATTAACAAGGCATTTTTGTCCACACAACTGCCGCTCACTGGAAATCGCGTGAAAATCAAAGTAGATCAGCAGTTTTTGAAAAACTCAGACCAGCCGTCTGGCACCAACAATCATGCCACGTTCAATGTCACTTAAATCCCCTTTCTTCCCTATTCATAGTTACATAGTTGTTAAGGTTAAATAAAGACATCCAGTTCAACCTGTGGTGTGTGTGTGAGTTTTAGGTCAATATTAAATCCCATATCCCTGTATGTTCCGATCGTTAAGATGCCCGTCTAAAAGCTTTTTGAAACTAGTGGCACTCCCTGCTGATACCACTGCTTGTAGAAGGGAGGTCCAAATCCTCATCACTCTGACAGTAATGCCCCATACACACGAACGATCGGCCGTCTTTTGTCCAGGGCTGTCCTGTCTGTTGAAAACTGCAAAAGACTGCACACGAATTTTGTCGGCCAACAACAGCCGACTGCAGAAGTGATGTCATTAACTTTCCTTGTCTTTTTTCTTTTCTGAGCATGCCCAGTCTTGCTAATCTGCTGTCTGTCGGCCGAAATCTGTACTGACTGGCGAACAATCGGCCGTTCTGTTGTCGGCGTACAAAAATTTTAATGCCTGCACGACAGATTCTTTTCGGCCGAAAGTGCGCTGTCGGCTGTCGGAAGCATCATACTAACAAGCCTACAATCGGCCGATCGGTCGTCGGACAAATATTTACGGCCGACAATCGGTACGTGTGTACGAGGCATAAGGAAACCTCTATGCAGTTTAGGGTTAAACCACTTCTCCTCCTGTTTCGATAAATGGCCACGCATCTTTTTAAAATCCCTCCCACTGAAAGGTTTTTTTTCTATGCTGAACTTCAGCAAGTCGTCTTCACCACGTCTAGATGCCTAAATGCATTGAGTTGCCACCACGTGATTGACTGATTAGCAATTTGTGTTACCAAGCAATTGAACAGGTGTACCTAATAAAGTGGCCAGTGAGTTTATAAGGTAATTTAGGCCCGATTTCCGCATGTGATTTGGACAGGAATCACACCGCATTCCTGTTCAAATCACATGCGATACTGCAGCAGTGTGATTTGAATCATTCATTTTTTATGGCTCAAATCGCACCGCATCCACACCAAAATCCTTTTGTTTCGGCAGCAGAATCGGATTGCATGAATGTTCATACCCATGTTATCCGATTCAGAAATCACACTGCGTTTCGGGGTGTTGTTTACATACACACCCGCAGCGGTGTGCATGAACAAGGGGCAATTTTGATGCCGTGCGGAAACCGCACAGAAACCGCCTTAGGCAGCCCTGTTATAGTTAAAGTGTTTGTAACCTTAAAAAATGATGTCTATGGCAGCCTCTCTGTTTTTTGCTGCCATAATGCACTGTGTAAGTATTTTTTTTAGACAAAGCCTCTAAATACTTTTTTGCAGATATCTCCAGGCCGGTCATGTGACTCCCAGCCGTTCTCCTACTCCGATCCAGGCATATCTTCCTCTGATGTTAGCCCTGGGGAGGTCAGATGACTGGCCTAAAGATCTCTGAAAAAGTACTTAGAGGCTTTGTTTTAAAAAATACTTATATGGTGTGTTATGGCCGACAGTGACATTTTTTTTTAAAATTTAATTCTCTACTAATAACGGCAGGAGGGGGTGGGCAGAGACACAGACACACAGAAGCTGACAGGCAGGGAAGGAGGGGGGAGAGAGCAGAGCTGCGGATGACGGAGGCACGTAAACTGACGATGGTGATCAGGGCTCAGCCATGATTATCCTGATCAGTACACAGAGGGGGCTCACAGGAAGTGTCAGGATCAGCCAGGTTTTTTACATCTTAGAAAGGGACAGATTAGACAGCACAAGCACTTTGCTGTTTAATCTGCTATAAGGGAACAGGAGATCTTTAAAGTTGTCACCTGAAAGTTGAACTCCCAGAATTAGGCAAAATCTACCATTGCTGTGCGCCTCCCCCCCACCCCCCACCCCCAACTGCAAGGGCTAAATGCCCATTTAAGCTTGCTATACACAGTTAGTGTATAAAAGACTCCTCCTTCCACACAAATGAGGTAGATAGAGGAATCTTACCCCTCCAGGATATTGTATACTGACAGCTGCACTCACTGCTGTCAGAATTTTACACTGATTCATGGCTGCAGCTGATCGAGGGAAATTCTCCAACATGTCCCTGTCCCCTGGGTGGATATGGTGGGTGGGGCTAGTTTAGTCCCTTATATTCTAAACAGACTTGTATAAAGTACTCGAAATTTCTACTTGAGTAAAAGTACAAGTGCTCGATCAAAAAGTGACTTGAGTAGAAGCGGAAGTGCTCGCAGAAAAAGTTACTTAAGTAGAAGTACTAAAGTATTCAACATTTTTTTTACTTAAGTATTGCAAGTAGTTTTTTCAAAAAATTTGCTACTTAAGTACTAAAAGTAAAAAGTACCAGTAGTTTTGAAAAAAAATTTCTACTCAAGTACTGAAAGTAGAAGTACAAGTACTGTGTTATGTAGTTATTAAAGAAAGAAGTCAAAAGTTTGAACATCATATTGTTTTTTATTATTTCAAATGATTTATTCAAATGATTAACCTGTGTTTGTTAGTAGTTTCTTGATGCACTTTAAGCGCTGTAGCACCATTTATTTGTTTGTTTCATATTTTCTTTTTATTGGAAAGATTTGGTATAGCAGCTTTTATTATACACAGCCTTTATTTTCGTATGCGCTGATTTACAAATGACATTATACACATTTTTTTGAGCTTTATGCAACCTGCCATCTACTGTTCTGGCAGTGGTAATTTTTTTAAAAGTAACGAGTAACTATGCAGCACAAAAAAAAAATACTTGAGTAGAAGTATCGAAATCATCGAAAAAATGTAGTGAAGTAAAAGTAGAAGTAGGAGAAAAAAATTCTACTCTAGGAAAGTACAGATACCGCATTTCGGTACTTAAGTACAGTACTTAAGTAGTTCTACTTCGTTACTATACATCTCTGATTCTAAAGCAGTGCTTGTTAATGTTATGAGCTAAAGAGGGCCTCACATGTGACTCCTGATATCACCAAAGGGCACACATAATGTTCAATATATGTTATGCTTGAGAGGACTGCAAACCTAATAAAAGAAATGAGGGCCAGGGAGTGTGGACATGCTACATTTTTGTTTAGGGATAAGCTGCAGAAGGTAATATGAAACTGGGAACATGTTACATGAGGCTAGTAGAAATCAGTGCCATTACCCTAATCAATGTTCACTATAAAGACTTCTGAAGCCTGAGGGCCGCAAATCATATACCAAAGGGCTGCAATGAGGCCTTTGGGCCGCAGGTTGAGCAGAGGGTGGTACAAAAAGGCAACCCCTAGTATATTGCCATGTAAGCTTGGGCTACCCTTTTGGGGTAGGCCTGGTACAGGCTCTGCTGGAGAACCCACCTATGGGGGACCTACAGTGAGGTCAGTGGAAGGTTGGGCAGCCCTCCTATGTTATTATTGTGCTTGCACTGTGTACAGTTATTGATCTTGGGACTAAAGAGTTGGAGGTGAAGGTGTTTTGGCCAAGAATTGTACATGATATTTCTGCTACAGTAAAACTGTTACAAGGCTGAAAGTGTGCATGTCCCTTGTTCCTGGAGGTGGGTCTCGAGCAAGGAGAATGTGAGTGATTAATGATGGCAGAGTTTCTCCACATTACATATATGTATATGTAGTGTATGTGTACCCTATCTCATACCTGTGCAGGAGAGTGGTGGGAGGGTCCCCATACCTTACCTAACATGGTCATTGCTGTTGGCAAATCTTGGACGTGGTAACATGTCCCCTCAACAGAAGTTGAACAAACAATCAAATTCTGTAGAGCGATGACGGCAAGACACTGACTGAAATTCAGCCGGTCCCTGCCAGACTGTAGTTTTCCTGAATTTTACCTGGTATCATCTTCTTGCAGTCCCTGTATAGCAGAGCAGAGCTGAAGAGTGAAAGGAAAAAGCAGTACAAGGAGCCAATCAGGTTTATGTGCTGCCAAGGAGCATGCTGATAGGAGAGTAAAGCATCAACAAAGTTAGTTCATCACTGTGCTGCTCCTTCTTTCACTGTCCAGTCACAGGCTGGGGGGGGGGAGGGGGGTTGGAGACGCTGGAAGAAAGGGAGGAAGAAAAATCTCTCCAATGAAGACACAGACCCCAACAGGCACACAAGCTAAAAAATAACTTTTTCTGAGGTTGGACATTTAAAGGCTTAATCTGCCTATATTTTTACCCAGTTGCCTACTGGGCACTTTTACCCCTTTCCTGCCCAGGCCAATTTTCAGCTTTCAGTGCTGTCATAGTTTATATGACAATTGCACGGTCATGTAACACTGTAGCCAAATTACATTTTTCTCATTTTATTTTTTACACAAACAGAGCTTTCTTCCGGTGGTATTTGATCACCACTGGGTTTTTTATTTTTTGCTAAATAAACAAACTGACAATTTTGAAAAATATTGAAAATATTTCATAGTTATAAAATTTTGCAAACAGGTAATTTTTCTCCTTCACTGGTGTGCGCTGATGAGGCTGCATTGATGGCCACTGATAAGGCTGCACTAATGGGCACTGATGTGGAGGCACTGGTGGGCACTGATGAACACTGATAGGCGGCACTGATAGGTGGCACTGAAGGGCACTAATGAGGCAGCACTGGTTGGCACTGACGAGGAAGCACTAATGAGGAGGCACTGATTAGGCTGCACTGATATGGGGCACTGGTAGGCACTGATAGGTGGCACTGATGGGCAGCACTGAAGGGCACTTATAGGTGGTACTAATGGGCACTGGTAGGCATCACTGATGGGCATTGATAGGTGACACTGATGAGGAGGCACTGATGGGCACTGATTGGCAGCCCTGATGAGTACTGCTTGGAAGCTCTGGTGGGCACTGTTGGGACTGCACTGATAATCAGTGTAGATGTCCCTTTCACACAAGCTGGTTATCGGCTCTCCTCACGCTATCAGCGTGAGGAAAGGAATGCCAATAACCAGCTTGTGTTTACATCATGATCAGCTATGATTGGACACAGCTAATCATGTAGTAAAGGGGTGATGTGATTGGCCCTTTACCCTGATCTGTGATCAGCTGTGTCCTAAGGACATAGCCATCAGAGCGTGGCACCCAAGCACTGCAGCAGCGCGTGGCGGGCACGATCACAGGACTGGCCGGCCGCACTGTAGTCAGTGAGTGGTAAAAAAATAATTCAGTTTTGCTTACAACACTTATTTGAGAATCAGTGACGTCAACAATGGGTCACTGTACTTCTCTTAGCAAAGTAGGCATATCATGGCTGGTGGGAGGGGCTGGCAGGGTCCTACACATAGCTTTCTCAAAACATCATGGCACTCTGCCTTAGTACTCCTCTCAAGAGTCCCCAGCTAAAATGCAAGCAGTGGGTGGGCTCTTCGGAGGAGTTATACAATTATCAACATGATTTGATGGGTGGATATCAGTCTGGAGTATTGGCCTTTCCTAGGTAGACTGCTTAGTCATATAGGGCACCCTAGTTAATGCCCACATGTTACACTGAACCTCCATGATTGAAATGGGAATGAGGGACACCCATTAGCAAAAGTATTATGCATAGGACACACCCCCTGCCACGCCCCTTAAAGAAGAATTATACAAAAGAAAAGATTATTGTTTTTTTTTTTTTTACTCCTACTATTCCTTTACATTGGCTTTTGAAATTTCCAAATGCCACAATTTAACAATTGGATGAAAGGTTTAGCACTGGGAAACACTTTTTGAAAGAAAAAAAGTGCATTGTTCATACAACTATATAGATCAAACTAAAATGAGGGACACGTGAGGAGGAAAGAGGGACAGTCCCTTGAAATCAGGGACAGTTGGGAGTTATGCCTTACCAATTATTCGATGTGGCGGCTGTATTCATTTTCTTTTATTTAAGCTTTTTTCCCCTCTGTTTTCACCTGGTGATCTGACCAGTAACACACCTCCTGTATTAGGATGCCCCCACTCTGGATGAAGGAGCACAGGGGGCACCTATGGACAGCAGCATTGTCAGTCTGGGGAGGTGGAATGTTAAGCCCGGTACACACTTATCTAAAATTGCCCAGTTCTGTTAAATAGTCATGCTGGAGAACTGGCAATCGACCAACAGCTGCAGGCACTGATTTGTGTATTTTGATGAGGGGAGTCCTCGCTGTCAGAATACAAAAAAAAAAACACTGATAATCAGGGCAATGATTATTAGTGTCCTTATTATCAGTGCAGTCCAAACAGTGCCCACCGCTGCTGCCAATGTGTGCCCACCAGTGCCACCTATCAGTGCCCATCAGTGCCACCCATCAGTGCTACCTATAAGTGCCACCTATGAGTGCCCATAAGTGCCACCTATGAGTGCCCATCAGTGCCACCTATCAGTTCCCAACAGTGCCGCCTCATCAGTGCCCATCAGTGCAGCCTCATCAGTGCACATCAGTGAAAGAGAAAAAATACCAGTTTCCAAAAATCTATAACAAACTATAAAAAATGTGTTTTTTTTTTTTTTTTTTAATTTTTGGTATTTTTTCATTTATTTAGCAAACAATTAAAAAACGCAGTGCTTATCAAATACCACCACAAGAAAGATCTATTTGTGTGGAAAAAAATTATAAAAATGTAGTTTGGGTACAGTGTAGCATGACTGCGCAATTGTCATTTAAAGTGTGACAGTGCTGAAAGCTGAAAATTGGCCTGGGTAGGAAGGGGGTAAAAGTGCCCAGTTGGCAAGTGGTTAACAGAATGACTGGAGATTGCACTGTCCACTGTTGACTCCTACCTGTGAAGACCAAAGGTTCGGGGAAGCAGCACAAAGAGAGCAGGAGCCAGCACCTTATTGTTGAAGTAAGAATTTTAACAAATAGGTTACCAGGGAATAATTACTTTATTGTGCTCAATGTGTTAAAGCGGCTCTTTAGTCATTTTTTTCATATTTTCATCTATAAAATCCTCTGTCCTTGTTTTAACTTTGGACAGTAAAACATTTTTTTTTCTGCCAGTGAATACTTTATACAGCCCACTTCCTCTTTCTTGTCTAGTAATTAGCCTAGCCTAATGATATCATGCACAGCTCTCTCTCTCACTCTCTCCCATTTGCCAGCAAGGGAGGGAGGGTGAGTCATAGGAAAGGCAAAGAGAGCTGCAGAGCTGAGAGGACTGGATGAGGGTGGAGATAACAGGAGACTGCAGAGATCCATGGGTATTCAGAGAGGAGAAATGTGCAGGCAAGCAGTGGTGTGAGTGTGTTTGTCTGTATCTATAAATATATGTATGTATGTCTGTATGTCTGTGTCTGTGTAAATCCAGGAAGTGAACAGGCAGCAGCTTCAGCTGCCCCCAGTTAAAATGGCTGCAGCCAGACTAAGTGGAGGAGCGATTTCTGCAGCATATTTGGCAAGTACAGAATCACAGTATATATAAAATAATATGCAAAGTGGTTGGAGGGAAGCTTCACAATGACAAAGATGTTTTTATTACAAATGATTTGAGCAGACTGCAGTTCCTCTAAGCTAAAAAAAAAAGGTTTAACCACTTCAGCTCTGGAAGGTTTTACCCCCTTAATGACCAGGCCATTTTTTGCAATTGGGCACTGTGTTATTTTAATGAAAAGTTGCGCGGTCCTGCAACGCTGTACCCAATACAATTGATGTCCTTTTTTTCCCCACTAATAGAGCTTTCTTTTGGTGGTATTTGATCACCTCTGCGGTTTTTAGATTGTGCACTATAAACAAAAACATTTTTGAAAAAAAACGCCATATTTTTCACATTCTGCTATAAAACATTCCCAATAAAAAAAATTTAAAAATCAAATTTTTTTATCAGTTTAGGCCAATTTGTATTCTGCTACATATTTTTGGTAAAAAAAATCCCAAAAGGCGTATTTTAATTGGTTTGTGCAAAAGTTTACAAACTACGGGATAGATTTTTGGACTTTTTATTTATTTTATTGTACTTATTAGTAATGGCGGCGATCAGTGTTTTTTAGCGGGACGGCGACATTGCGGCGGACAGATCGGGACCCTAACTAACATTTTTGACACTTTTTGGGGACCAGTGACATTACTACAGTAATCGGTGCTAAATAATTTGCACTCTGTTACTGTATAAATGACACTGGCAGGGAAGGGGTTAACACTGGGGGTGATCAAAGGGGTTAATGTGTGCCTAAATATGCTTGCTGACTGTGTGTGTGGGGGGGGGTTCTGTGACAGGCACAGAGAGATCAGATAAACTGACAGCAGACCCGCTTGCTTATGTAAACAAGCAGCCGGCCTCCCGCGATCGTCAGATAAACTGACAGGAGACCCGCCTGCTTATGTAAACAAAGCAGGCAAGTCTTCTGTCAGACAGGCAGGGAGAGATCAGAAGTTTCAGCTTAGCTCCCTGCCTGTCTGACAGAAGACTCGCCTGCTTTGTTTACATAAGCAGGCGGGTCTCCTGTCAGTTTATCTGACGATTGCGGGAGGCCGGCGGCAATCGCTGCCGTCCTCCTGCGGCCTGCCTCCCGCTGTGTCTAAACACACTGGAAGCGTGGTTCTTACGTGACGTGCTACGTGATTTTGCCCAGCCGGGCCACCCTGCCGCAGTAATACTACGGTGGGCGGTCGGTAAGAGTTTAATATTACTTTAGCCTAAAGTTCGGCTTTGACACATAAATTGCACTTCAGCTGATAGTAATGGAAGTCTGAAGAGATTTTTATTATGCTGGAAATAAATAACACACCAAGCCATTAACAGCATAGGTGTAAAACAAAACTTTTCACAAAATCAGGATCGCTTTTTTTACGTACACCTTGGGGACTCAGTGACGGTTTCCAGGCAGGACAGATCCCGTAGTCACCAGAAACATTTCTGCGCCTGTAATTCGCAGCGACCCTCAGTGGGCCCAAAGCGTGCGTTCACCTTTAAGGCTCAGTAGGAAGTTGAAGCCGCACACCTGTGAAGAGGTGGTTGTACATTCCAGCCTGACACAGAGGATATCAGGGTTAGCTGAATGTGAGTTCAGCTGTACGCCTGACTCACTGCTTGTTCCTGGAAGCGTCTGAAGGAGGAGAGGATACTGTGGGCAGGCGCTAACTGTATCATCTGGATTGAGGCCGGTAGCAGATGGTCCTAAAACATACTTCCATGTGGGTTTAAAATAGAAACAGCACCCACAATCAGCTGACTGGGAGCAACAGAACAACTTTGTATCATCACAGAGGTTGCATTAAATCATTCATCCCTGTGTCTGTGTACAAAATATGTCATTCTAAAATGTGAGACAGCTCATAACTCAGGCATCTACATATATCACAGCCAAGGGAGTTCTATGCCTCTAAACCTTTATACATACCCCTTGGGCTCGTCGTATGTAGGAGGGATAAGGACCGTGCTCACTTTATGTCTGCTACATCACCTGGCACCCTGAAAATTGTACAATATACAAAAAAAGCAGTGCTAAATATATAATAAATAAATAATAATGATAAACAAAATAAAAATAAATAATAATAAATATAGTAAAACCTTGGATTGCGAGTACCTTGGTCTGTGAGTGTTTTACAAGCCGAGCAAAATTTTTAAATAAATTTTAACTTGATAAACAAGCGAGGTCTTGCAATATGAGTAGCAACCTGCGGTCACACCACATACGATTTATAGAGGTTGTAAACCCCAAAAAAAACCTGTAAGCCAAAGGCTAGTGAGCTAGTATGCATCACCTACTAGCTCATTATGAAATACTTACCTTAGAACGAAGCCCCCGCAGTGCTGCCCACTCAGCGGTGACACAGCCGACATGTTTGGCTGTCCTGCTTTGCGTCCGCATGCACGTGGGATCCGTCGTTCACAGCACAGGCAGTGGCGTCGGGAGGGGGAGGGGCTATAGCCCCGAGTGGGCCCCCAAAAAGCCCTGGGTCTCCTGTTGCTTATTTAAAATGATTATCCCCGAGTCCCAAGGCCTGGGGTTGGCCGGGAACTCGGGGATACATACCTCAGCAGTGTAACATTTAAAGCACATCCAGTGATTGGTGGGCGATCCGGGGCAGCCACAAGGAGAGTGATTGGAGCTGTCAAGTTTGAGTACTGATTTCGGGTGTGGGCGGTGCTGGTATGTGGGGCTCCGCCCCTTTGTTCCGTGCATAGACTAACAGCAGTTGGCCGGGGAGGAAGGTGGCAGAGGGCAAGACCAATTGTAACTACTGTATGTGTGTCCACAGCGGTGTATAATAAACCTGAATTTTATTGGCCCTACCTCCTGCCACCTTCCTCCCCGTCCAGCTGCTGTTTGTCTATGCACGGAACAAAGGGGCGGAGCCCCACATACCGGCCCCGCCCACAACCAAAATCAATGTTTCAACTTGACAGCTCCAATTACTCTCCTTGTGGCTGCCCCGAATTGCCCACCAATCACTGGCTGTGCTGTATAAATGTTACACTGTTGCATGTCCTGCTATAGGGTGCACTCATTTATGTTCCATCTGATGCCGCCATTTTTCCCTCGGCTCCCGTGTGCTGCTAATCAAGATTTTAAGATAAGTGTGCTATATTTAACTAATTGGTGTCTTTGCAGTTTAACTATTTCCTGAACCTTGCACTCTGTACAACGCATTCCTGAACCTTGCACCCCATAGAACGCATTCCTGAACCTTGCACCCCATACAACGCACTCCTGAACCTTGCATCCCGTAGAATCCATTCCTGAACATTGCACTCTGTACAACGCATTCCTGAACCTTGCACTCTGTACAACGCATTCCTGAACCTTGCACTCTGTACAACGCATTGCTGAACCTTGCAGCCTGTACGAAACACAATCCAGAACCTTGCACCCTGTACGAAATGCACTCCAGAACCTTGCACCCTGTACGAAATGCACTCCTGAACCTTGCACTCTGTGCAATGTATTCCTTAACCTTGCACTCTGTACAACACACCCCTGAACCTTGCACCCTGTACGAAACGCTCTTCTGAACCTTGCACTCTGTGCTACGCATTCCTGAACCTTGCACTTTATACAACGCACTCCTGAACTTTGCACTCTGTACAACGCACTCCTGAACCATGCACCCTGTATGAAACGCACTCCAGAACCTTGCAGCCTGTACGAAACGCACTCCTGAACCTTGCACCCTGTACAATGCATTCCTGAACCTTGCACTCTATGCAACACGTTCCTGAAACTTGCACTCTGTACAACGCACTCCTGAACCCTGCACTCTGTACAACACACTCCTGAGCCTTGCACCCTGTACGAAACGCACTCCAGAACCTTGCACCCTGTACGAAATGCTCTTCTGAACCTTGCACTCTGTGCAACGCATTCCTGTACCTTACACTTTTTACAATGCACTCCTGAACCTTGCACTCTGTATCACGCCCTCCTGAACCATGCACCCTGTACGAAATGCACTCCAGAACCTTGCACCCTATACGAAACGCACTCCTGAACCTTTCACTCTATGCAACGCATTCCTGAACCTTGCACTCTGTACAACACACTCCTGAACCTTGCACCCTGTACAACGCATTGCTGAACCTTGCACTCTGTGCAATGCACTCCTGAACCTTGCACCTTGTACAATGCATTCCTGAACCTTGCACCTTGTACAATGCATTCCTGAACCTTGCACCCTGTACAACGCATTCCTGAACCTTTCACACTGTGACACAAAATAGACAAGACATGTTGGACAATTTTTGCCATGGATGTCAAGTGAAGCATCATCACTGAGGCTTGTAAACACCCTGTCCACTGCCATTGCAGCTAAAGGGAGAGCTAAACATGCAGCTCAATCATTTATTTTAATTCCCCCCAACTGCAAGTCTAAACGAGCCCCAACTCTTCCTGTAACCCCAGCCCTAGTCTAACACCCATCCCAACCCTCCCTGGAATTTCAACCATAGCACTGACCCTCATCCTAACCCTCCCTGGAAAGCCAACTTTAAAAGTAATCTCATTTTAATACACTCTGAAACCCCAACCCTACCACTAACGCTCAGTCTAACCCTCCCTGGAACCTCTCTTACATCAACCCTCATCGTATTCCTCCCTTAAACCCCAACCCTCATCCTAACCCTCTCTAGATCCCTTACCCTAACCTGAAGCCTCATCCTTACCCTAACACTAACCCCCATACTAGCCTTGTCTGAAACCCCAACCTCAATACTATACCCTTATACTAACCCTACCTGAAACCCCAACCATAGCACTAACCCTTACCCTATCTCTCCCTGAAACTCAAACTCTAGCTCTAACCCTCATTTTAACACACCCTTTAACCCCAGACCTACCACTAACCCTCATCCTAACCCTCTCTAGATCCCTTGCTCTAACACTAAGACTCATCCCAACTCTCCCTGGCATCCCAACCATCTTTCTAACCTTTCCTGGAAACCCATACCTAAAGCCTAGTACACACACAACGAATTTCGAACGACCGGTCGTCCGTCTTTTGTCCAGAGTGGTGTTTGTTGGTTGGAATGTGCCTAGACTGCACACGAATTTTCCCGCACGACAAAATTCTACTTCAGAAGTGATGTCATGTGTTGGTTTGCTTTCTTTGTGTTCTTTCTTCTCTGAGCATGCCCACTCTTGCTCATAAGATTTTTCCCTGTCGAAATCTGTACTGACACGAAAATCGGACGTGTTTTGACGGAGGACAAAAATTTTATAGCCTGCACACCAGATTTTTTTCAACCGAAAAGTCGGTGTCGGTTGTCGAAAGCATCATACTGAAAAGCCGAAAATCGGCAGATCGAACGTCAGACGAAAATTCCCGGCCGAATTTCGACTCGTGTGTACGGGCCTTAACTCTAACCCTCCCTGTAATCCCAGTGCTTACACTAACCCTCCCTGCAATCCCAGTGCTTACACTAACCCTCCCTGGAATCTCAACTCTACCACTAACCTTCATCCTAACCCTATCTAGATCCCTTAACCTAATGCCCCATCTGCACGTGTGTATGGGGCATTACTCTACCTGTAACCCCAGACCTAGCAATAACCCTCATCATAACCCTCTCTAAAACCCCAACATTAACCCTCATCCGAACCCCAGCTCTAGCACTAACCCTCATTTTAACTCTCTCTGGGAACCCATCCTAGCACTAACCTTAATTCTAATCCTCCCTGGAACCATATTCTAACAAGTGCTCTTTTTTGTATACGTAATCCTTGTTCCCTCCTCTCCTGGGATGCTCTGCACCAAAATGCCTAACTTTCAGGTGCCAAAATACATCCTTGCTAAGGTCCTGGCACCAGCATACTGTTTTGCTTCATAGCATACTGTTTAGCCATATAACTGTTTTGCTTCAATTACAGGGATCCTACAGGCTTTTAATAATTGCTGGTTGCACATAGGCATCGTAAACATTGGTGTAGATAACCTTGTGGAAGCCCTTTAGGCAGAAAGCTCAAAAATATAAAAGGATAATGCTATTTTTTTTACTACAACCACCTGAATTATAATAGAGGCAATGAGCAAATCTGCATTGTTCAATTGTAGATATAGTTTGTATGGTGCTCATTTACAGACATTGCTTAAGCTTGCCACCTTTTCTAGGAAAAAAAAAAATGATTGCCTTATGATCTTTTCCTATTGATAAAATTAGTAACAACTTTTTACCAGCTAGACTAGTAAAATACTGGTAGTTGACAACCCTTGCGATGCATAATTTATGTCCATAGACAGCAAATGTGGTCTGATCAGAAGCATACATGGATCTCCTTATTATGTCTCTGCATTCAAAAGCCCATATTTTCCCTTTGCTCCTTGCCATGCCCCATAGTTGCCCCACCAGGGTCCACCTCTCAGTGGCGTAGCGTGGGGGGTGCAGGGGGGGCCAGCCGCACCAGGCGCAACATCTGGGGGGGTGCATCCGCAGTGTCACTCTGTCTGTCTGACTTTGACCTACACAGTTCACACACTGTCTGCGGCTGCCTCCATCTTTAGGCTTAGAGATGTCCAGCGTGGCCACCCTATGGATGAAAATGGCAGGTCGGGACGGGGCTGGACTGTGCCTCACCTGTCCATTGGTGTAGGGTGAGGTGGCGTTGCAAGCCAAGCCCCGCCTATGCCCCCTCTCCTCACTGCTCAGTCAGTTTAGCAGCGAGTGAGTCAGCAGCCTGGCGCTGTCACAGAGTGGGTTTTTTTTTTAATCGCCTGATTAGAGCCAGAGGCTCTAATAGGCTTCAAAAAAGGGTGGATCCGGGGGGAAAGAGCAGTGCGCTCCAAGCCCACCCATTGTGTGACAATAGTGATTCGCTATTGTCACACGGATCCTCCTCCTAGCCAATCAGAAAGCGGGTCCGATATCCGCTTCCTGATTGGCCGAAAAGCGAACTTGAGAAGATGTGGGGAACTGAGGAGAAGCCGCCGATGCAGGTAAGTCTCTCTGCAATGAAAGGGGGCACGCTGGTCTCTCTGCATTGAAAGGGGGCACGATGATCTCTCTGCATTGAAAGGGGGCACGCTGGTCATTCTGCATTAAAAGGGGGCACGCTGGTCATTCTGCACTGAAAGGGGGCACGCTGGTCATTCTGCATTGAATGAGGGCACGCTGGTCATTCTGCATTGAAAGGGGGCACGCTGGTCTCTCTGCATTGAAAGGGGGCACGCTGGTCATTCAAACTTGTATTTAGATGCATTTTACTTTAATTACATCAGTATTTAAACATTACATAAACAATACATGTGCTTAGGGGG
This sequence comes from Pelophylax lessonae, assembly GCF_965119305.1. Taxonomy (NCBI): domain Eukaryota; kingdom Metazoa; phylum Chordata; class Amphibia; order Anura; family Ranidae; genus Pelophylax; species Pelophylax lessonae. The sequence continues at coordinate 149,919,767 of NC_138770.1, read as the reverse complement.
TAAGGGTTTCTTTAACTAATCTAGTGGAAGAGACTTGAGTGCTAAAATCCCGCGGGTTAGGGGGCGCAAATTACTTGCCTTGCCCCAGGTGCTGACAACCCACGCTACGCCACTGCCACCTCTTATGGCCAGGAAAGTCAGGCAATCAAGGATAAGCAGTCCACCTTATGGAAGCAACAGGAATGTGTTTACAGTCACGAGCAATCACAGGAACATGTTCAGAGATGGAAACCACAATAGCCCCATGGCTTTATTTCTATGCGGTAAAGTCATATGTTTTATTTTTAAATGGTAACTCCACTTTCATGGGAAAAAAATTAGCAAGCACAAAAAAAAAAATATTATAGCATATACAATTGCAACATAAGTCATATTGTAATTGAATGTTAATAAAAAATGACATTTCCTTTTCAATCTGCAGCAATGTAATTCTCTGTAAAATACAATGTGATATGGCTACCTGGAGGTGTTCTGTACATAGATGGTGTACAGAACGCCTCCTGAAAATGTATTTTCCTGCTTAAGTGATTGGCATACTGATTTTCCCAAAATTGTGCACTAAGATACAAGTCAGATTTTTGGCATCGCCTGTAACAAAAATGTCATTTTTGGTGAGATGTTCCCAATAGGAAATCCCATCTAAAGGGATGCAGACCCAGACACTTTCCTCATTAGAACACTGCAGGTGCAGCAGCTGATTGATAATTATAAAACCATTCACATACAGATTTACTCAGCGCATGAACACAGCAAATAGCTATATCTTCAGAATAAGAAAAGGTAGGAATCTGCAACAAAGTTTGTTAAAATCCCTGCAATGTACATGGATCACCCAGAGGGGAATGTTTTTTTCTTAACACAAGTTGAGTTGCTCTTTATTTATATCTCTTTTGAATCACAAAAGTGAGTTTATGGATTACCGGCATCAGTGACACTACAACATAGGTGCTGTATACAGCTATGTGAACTGGTATACTGGCTGCTTGTCTCTAGCTTTGAATAAGGCTGTCTCATGCCCTATCCTTACAAAATCAAAGATGACCCAAAGGTCACTTCTGCTCATTCCTTCCTCCTCACCAGCCCTCTCCCACACTGTTCACAGGATTGGTGTCAGCTGTCTATGATATCAGCAGTGCAGGCCTGTGTACGTGTTAAAACACTCTTCAAATGTGCTAACTGGAAGCTAGTAATCAATGACCAATTAACCACTTTAAGACCGGAAGGATTTGCCCCCTTAATGACCAGGCCCTATTTTGCGATTCGGCACTGCGTTATTTTAACAGACAATTGCGTGGTCGTGTGAGGCTGTACCCAAATAAAATTGATGTCCTTTTTTTCCCACAAAAAGAGCTTTCTTTTGGTGGTATTTGATCACTTTTGCGATTTTTATTTTTTGCGCTATAAACTAAAAAAGAGAGACAATTTTGAAAATAAAAGCAATATTTTTCACATTCTGCTATATGACATTCCCAAATAAAAAAATAAAAAATACATATTTTTTTACATTTTAGGCCAATTTATTATCTGCTACATATTTTTGGTAAAAAAAATTGCAATAAGCATATTTTGGCTGGTTTGCACAAAAGCTATCGCATCTACTAACCAGGGGAAAGATTTATGTCATTTTTATTGGTTTTGGGTTTTTTACTAGTGATGGCGGCGATCTGCGATTTTTTGCGGGGGACTGCGACATTGCGGCGGACAGATTCGACCCCTGACTGACATTTTTGACACTTTTGGGGGTACCAGTGACATTACTACAGTAATCAGTGCTAAAAATATGCACTGTTACTGTAATAATTACACTGGCAGGCAAGGGGTTAACAGTATAGGCGATCAAGGGGTTAAATGTGACCCTGGGGGAGTGATTCTAACTGTGTGGGGGCGTGGCTTCTGAAATGACCAGAGACATGTGATCCTATATAGAAGGATCACATGGGCTCTATGATCATTGCAGGGAGAAGAACGGTCAGCTGTGTTTACAACAGCTGACCGTTCTTCTCTCTCATCGGGAGCGATCGCGGGTGTCAGGCGGCAATCGGAGCCGCCTGACACACGCATTGGCTTCGCCGCAGCCGGCGGCGCGTGCTCGACGTAGATCTACGTCGGTTTGCGCAGGAGAGCCACCCTGCCGCAGTAAATAGGCGGCGGGTGGTCGGGAAGTGATCAGGTACATATGAAATATTTTATAGAAATATTTTATAGTTTGTACAACAGGATAAACTTTAAAGGAGATCTTTGGTCACAGCATACACTTTCATTTTATAACATCAGCATTGTAAATACAAACAATAGTTATATTTGATAATCCAATATAAGCTTACATGAAAAATCTCTTTTTAAGTGGTGAGTTCTGCCTGTCTGGCGGCCGTCTCTTTTTCACGACTTCCTTGATTCCCTGCATGCTTTGCAGCATCTCCTCTGCAGATTACGTTCCATTTCTAAGGACTACATATCCCATGGTACCTTGCTGCCTGCAAGCAGTGACTCCTCTACTGATTCAGTCTATTAAAGAGAAAGTAAACTTCAAACTTTATGTTTTACCTATAGGTATTAAGGCTTACCTATAGATAGTGTAAATATCTCCTAAATATGCACAATTTAGGAGATATTTGCTGAGCTAGCAGCCAGTTACGTCACTGGCGCATGCGCTTTGAAGGAACAGCCAAACGTGCCGTTTCTTCAGAGCAGTGTGTCCTGAATGGTGGCTCCCGCATGCATGTACAGTAGTGACGTAATGGTGGCTCTGGCCAGTCACAGAGCTGGAGCCCGAATCTGAAAAGGAAGACCGGGTAGAGATGGACGCTGCCTCCAGCGATGGCATTGCATCACTGGAATGCTTTGTCATACCTCCAATTTTCTGAGATGTAAACGAGGGACACCTATTAGCAAAAGTATGTAGGCATAGGACACACCCCCTGCCACACCCCTCTTAAAGGAGAATTGTACAAAAAAATGATTGGTTAAACCCACAGGTGCTTTTTTTTTACCTCTTCTATTCCTTTATATTGGTTTTTGAAATTTACAAATGCATCAATTTAGTAATTCGATGAAAGGTTCAGCACTGGGAAATGCTTTTTGAAAGATAAAAGTGCATTTTATATACAACTATATAGATCAGACCAAAATGAGGGACAAATGAGGAGGAAAGAGGGACAGAGGGACTTTGTCCAATTCACAGACAGTCCCTCAAAATCAGGGACAGTTGGGAGCTATGGCTTTGTTTTCAGGTAAGTTTAACATGATGTGCTGGTATGTGATGCATACTAGCACATTTACCTTTGCCTTGCAGGTAAGTAAAAAAAAAAAAAATTGCAGCAGTTTACAACCGCTTAAAAGCTCCTCCTTTCAGCACCTCTGTAGTTCAGAAGGGTGGCTCTGTGAAATGTGTGGCACAGCAGTGCCTACTGACAGGACATAATAAATATCACAGCATTCAGGGAAGTGAATGTCTGGGGATCTTCACAAGGTAAGTTTACAAACTTCAAGAGCATTCCGGTTAATAGGAGTGGATTAGAAATGATTGAAATACAATGTGGAAATTAATTTATGATTTTCATTTTGTCCATAGATATGCTTTAATCACTTTCACCCCCATCCTGCCCAGGTAAAATTTCAGATTTCAGCACTGTTGCACTTTGAATGACAATTGCACGGTCATGCAACACTGTACCCAAACAAGATTTTTATAATGTTTTTGAGACAGTGCTTTCTTTTGGTGGTATTTAACTGCTTGCTGACCGCCCGCCGCACATATACTGCGGCAGGCTGGCCTGGCTGCGCGAATCGACGTATTGCGCGCCCCCACTAGGCAGCAGGGATGCCGATCCACGGGACTGGCGGCCGCGATTGCCACCGGGCACCCGTGATCGCTCCCCGCTGAGAGAGAAGGATGGTCAGCTGTTGTAAACACAGCAGTCCGTTGTTCTCTCTGAAATGATCACAGAGCGCCTGTGATCCATCTATATAGGATCAGAAGTCCCTATGATCATTCCACAAGTCCCTCCCCCCACAGTTAGAAACACTCCCCTAGGCTCACAATTAACCCTTTGATCACCCCTAGGTTAACCCTTTCCCTGCCAGTGTCATTATTACAGTAACAGTATATATTTTTAGCACTGATTACTGTAGTAATGTCACTGGTGCTCCCAAAAAGTGTAAAAAAATGTCAGTTAAGGGTCCGATCTGTCCGCCGCAATGTCGCAGTCCTGCTAAAAATTGCAGATCGCAGCCATTACTAGTAAAAAACTAAAAATAAATAAAAATGACATAACTCTTTCCCCTAGTTTGTAGATGCGATAACTTTTGCGCAAACCAATCAAAATACGCTTATTGGGATTTTTTTTCCCAAAAATATGTAGCAGAATACATATTGGCCTTAAAGGATGAAAATTTGGATTTTTAATTTTTTTTTTTTTTTTTGGGAATGTTATATAGCAGAAAGTGAAAAATATTGTTTGTTTGTTTTTTTCAGAATTGTCGCACTTTTTTGTTTATAGCACAAAAAATAAAAGTCACACAGGTGATCAAATACCACCAAAAGAAAGCTCTATTTGTGGGACATCAATTTTTTTTGGGTACAGCATCGCACGACCGTGCAATTGTCCGTTAAAATAACGCAGTGCCGAATCGCAAAAAATGGCCTGGTCATTAAGGGGGCAAATCCTTCCGGTCCAGAACTGGTTATTCACCACAGAGCTTTTTACTTTTTGCTAAACAAATGAAAAAAGACTGACAATTTTAGGGAAAAAAACGTTTTTCTTAGTTCCTGTTATAAAATTTTCTAAATAAGTATTTTTCTCCTTCATTGATGTGCGCTGATGAGGCTGCACTGATAGGCAGCAATGATGGGCTCAGATGAGGCGGCACTGATGGGCACAGATAAGGATGCATCGATGAGGCTGAACTGATGGGCGGCACCGATGGGTACTGATTGGCAGTGCTTGTGGGCAACTGTTGGGGCTGCACTGATCATCAGGACACTGATGATTAGTGCACTGATTATCAGTGTAGATGTTACCGGTGTTGATATGCGTGAGGAGAGGACTGACGATAACTGGCAAATACTGACAGTGAGGAGTGATAAATATATGAAAAATGAAATCCTATAAATACACTCACCCTGCGCTAAAATCAATAAGAAGGCACAAGAATAAAATCAATAATATCGACTTGACGTCAAAGCAGCTGCTATAAAGGATAAGATCAACTACAAAAAGGTGTCCGATAATATTAAGAAACAAAATAATATATTCAAACACTAGCAGCGCTAAATAAACAAACTAAGGAATAAAATCCAAAGTCCTTAAATGGGTAATTCCAGGTCATGTGGTGAGTTGGTTAAACGCAATCCTTTTATCACAGGGAGGGTGTGAGGGGTCCTGGCCGTAGCACCTGATTTCCACCACCACTTTGTGCTCCCCCCCTATTCTTAAAACTCACCAGAGAATGGTGAATTAAGATCCTTCAAGGAATTCCACCACTCGATTCCAACATTGGACACTGGATCACTTTTCCTCTATTTGGCTGTACACTCTCCTCCGTTGCCAACAAAAACATGTAAGTGAACAAGAGTGGGGCGACAATAGTGTAATTCCGCCAATAACGTTTATTAAACACTAAAACAAACCAAAAGTAGCCCCACTCCCCTCAGGATGTCTACTTACAAGAAATAATGAATAGTGAAGGCATTGAGTAAAATATAATGTAAATTCCGCTGGGTCCCTCTGTACCAAACCTTGTGCAATCTGGAGAGGGCACCGGCGTAGTGTAGATGTCCTTATGCGACCGCGCACGACGGCTCTGACGCGTTTCGTCCTCCGACTTCCACAGAGAGCCCGTGTGCGCGGCGCGGTCGTAAGCTATTTATAAATGTGCCGGCAAAGGCGCACTCGCGCCAAAACCAGCGTCACCCGGAAGTAAATGCCCATTACGTACTTCCGGTAATGATCACTTCCGGCGTATAGACCCGCTCCGCCCCGCGTCACAACGCGGGACTTGCGGCACGCCGGAAATGCATCATTGATGTAAACATCCGGTCGGCTTTGATGACGATGCTGTAGGAAGATACCTCCCTATGCTGAATGTCAAATCTCGCGTCTCACAGACACGAAATTCCACACATCCCCGCTCATGGGGGGTTGTCATCTAGCCGCATCCTTATACCAAATCACAGGAAATCCAGGATCTTTGGCCTGAGGTGTTAGTTATTTAGAGACATGAATGCAAAAAATAAATTTCACTAAATGCCATTCACCTCACACAAAATATATGTCATTATTAAAATCACACATATAAAACTCATAAATAATCATAAAAAAAGAAAGTTGATTGCAAATATGTGATAGATAAGGAAAACTTTAAATCTCTAATTACAAAACAGTTGGAATTATATTGTCTCGTTTGTCTAAAATATAGAGTAATAAATCAAGATTAAAATTTAAAATTAAAAAATTAATAATTAAAAGTTACATACGGATATAACATAATAAACACCAAAGGTACCTAATTTTATGGTGATCTCATACACTCCCAACAAAAGAAAGTTAATCATAAAACACTGGTCAAGTATTTACTTTAAATAAATGTGCAAAGCGAGACCTCATATCAACTACTGTCATGTGTTTTTTTACTGTTCCAAGTGAATAAATATATTCTCCCAGGACATCAGTAGTTGCTTATAAAGCAGTTGATGTCTAGGTCGACATTGAGTCCATTTGGGTGCAGACTATCAGTCTGGTAGATCCAATTGGTCTCGCGTTTCGATATTTCGCGGACCATGTTGGATCCCCTCCATACTGGATCCACCTTCTCCACACCCCAAAACTTTAACATAGTGGGATCCTTGTTATGCACATTTCGAAAGTGTAGGGATAGATTATGATCTTTGAAACCATTTTTTATATTAGTAATGTGCTCCGATATCCTGACCGACAATGCACGTTTTGTCCTTCCAATGTATAATAGGTTACATGGGCATTGGATGCAGTACACAACGTGTGTACTGTTGCAGGTAATTAACTCTTTGATTGTAAAAGTAAGTCCATTTGATGGTGAAGAGAAACTTGTGAAGTTTCTTAGATGGGTATTGACCTGTTTACAGGACTTACATCTCCTGCATGCAAAGAAGCCTGTAGAATTGTCCCAAAACATCTTCGGTCTTACGGGGGGGTCCAACACTTTTTTGACTACCTCGTCGCCAAAAGTCGGTCCCCTCTTATATATGAAGGTTGGGCGCTCAGGTAGAAATTCTCTCAAAACTTTGTCCATACACAGAACCGGCCAATGCCTGTTGACAATCTCTTCTACTTCTCGGTATTGGGCACTATACTGTGAGATGAAACTCCATTCATGTGTTTGCGTTCTAACCTTCACCGAGTCTGTTAGACATTCATCTTGGGATAGAGTACCTATTTCTCTAATGGTGTTATCTAGTTTGCTCTCTTGATAACCTTTTTCCACAAATCTCTGCTTAAGAACTAGTGACTGTGTCCTATAATCCTCATCTAGAGTGCAATTCCTTCTAACCCGAAGGAACTGTCCCCTGGGGATATTCGATAACCATTGATGGTGATGTCCACTATGGACAGGGAGATACCCATTTCGGTCGGTGGGCTTGAAGAAAACTTGAGTCTTCAGCCCACCTTCCAAGATGGATATCTCCACATCCAAAAAGTGGACACTCTCTCGGCTCCAATTAAAGTCCAATTTTATGTTGTTCCGATTATCATTCAATTTGTCACAGAATGACTGTAGTGAGGACTCAGAACCAGCCCACAGGAAGAACAGATCGTCGATATATCTGCGATATAAGATCAGCTCTTCCTGCTGGGCTGCATAAATGAACCTATCTTCCCACTCACCCATAAAGATGTTGGCCAAGCTCGGAGCGAATTTGGCCCCCATGGCAACCCCTCTCTGCTGCTGGTAAAACACTTGGTCAAACCAAAAGTAATTTCGAGATAGACAAAAGTCTAGCACATCCCTCAAAAACCGCTTTTGGATATCTGGGATGTCGTCCCGTTTGCTAAATGCCCAATTAAATGCTAATAAGGCATCGTCATGTTGTATGATTGTATATAGAGAGGAGACATCTCCAGTAACCAAGAAAACATCTTGGTTAGTTGGTAGCTGCACCTCTCTTAGTGCTAACAAGAACGCTTTGGTATCCCGCAAGTAAGATTTAAGTTGGATTACACTTGTTTGTAGGAAGGAGTCAAGGTATTCTCCAAGCCTAGCTGTAACTGACTGGATTCCATTCACTATCGGTCTCGCTGGGGGATTAATCTGGTCCTTATGGACTTTGGGCAGCGTGTAAATGGTTGGAATGCGGCTAAAGCTGGGTACTAGGTATTGTTTCTCTTTCTTAGTTAAGATATGATTTTCATATCCACTACTCAACAATGTCCCCAGCTCTCGTCTGTATTGTACGGTGGGATCAGTTGGTAAGATCCTATATGTATCCTTGTCCGATAACATTGTGGAAAGTTGGGTAAGGTAGAACTCTTTCTTAAGTAATACCACCCCGCCTCCCTTGTCTGCCGGCCGTACAATAACATCCTTTCTTTTTTCAAGAGCCTCCAGCCCCTCTTGTATGTGCCTTGGATTTACACCCTTCTTATTGGGTATTTGCCTCAGATCTTTAATTACGAGGTTTTTAAATACCTCTATATGTTGATTGGATGACTGTTGGGGGTTAAAAAGCGATTTGTTCTTAAGGCCGCTATCAGTACCCACTGTATAGTTGGCCAAACCAGCTTTGGGGGCTCCTATCACTCTTGCGGGATTCAAATAGTATTTTTTAAGGTTAATCTTCCTTACAAACTTGTGCAAATCTATGTACACGTTAAACTTATTAACGGGCCTGTGCTTAGCACACTTCAGACCAGCATGTAAAATGTTAATTTCCTTATCAGTCAGAGATACTTCAGCCAAGTTGTAAATTCCATCTAATCGCTGTCCAATCTTCTTTTTTTGTTCCCTGCGTCCTGCTCTACATCCTCTCGCGGACGGTCTCTTACGGGTGGCTGGAGATCCAATTGTGGCCTCCAATGAGGGTTGTAAATTCCCTGTGTTTGTGGAGGGCCCCAATAATGGGGTTTCCCCCGCCAGGGTTTGCCGCCCCTTCTCCCACCCCTGCCTCTTCCACCTCTCCATGGAAAAGGGTGGGGAGGGTTTGGGGGGGGAGGATTATACTCACTGTATTGGGTTAAGGGATCATATCTATTTTGAGTGGGGACCCTATAGGGGGAATCCCATCTCGTATTAGACTGATGTCCCGGTCCTTCACCAGGGTCTAATCGTTGATTCCAATTACCGACTGCCGCTCCTCTATTAGTAGTTTTATTAGAATTTTTTGGGCGTACATCTTGCGAGCCAGGGGCAGGTTTTGACACCACTCTAGGGGTACTGGGTCCTGAAGTGGTTACTTGGACATTAGATTGTCCCCTTGGCATGCTTTCATTAGTGGGTGGCCTCTGATTAGAGACTGTCCCTGGATTTTGCCAGAGATATATAGAGTTGTTTTTAAAGTCACCTGAATCCCTATAGTATTTTTTTACCTTCTTTTTGTGTGTATCTTTATCAATTTTCTGTAATTTTTTCTTTATATCCGCATTAAATTTTAAAACAACTGGTGAATCCTTATCCTTATCTAAAACATTTTTCAAATCCGCAATTTTCTTTTCTAGAGTCTTCATTTTTAATTTCTTTCTTTTCAAAATTAATTCCTGTAATTTAACACCTACATTATTAAAAAAATCCAGCCATTCTTTAGAAGAATTAGCATCATCGAGGGCATCTTGCGGAGTTACCTCCCACCTGAGGCTCCTCATGATGATTTTTTCTTTTATGTACTTTTCAAAGGTACAGATGTCCCACCATGTCCTCACTTGTTTTTCCAGGGTATAACCCAAGATATTCAAGTTGGACATGAGGTCCTGTGAGGCATCAGTTTCTAACACTTCAGTAAATATATCATCAATTTCAAGTTGCCTATCTTGTAAGAATGATATTGCATCCATAGCAGCGGGGTTAAAAATTAAAATATGGACAGTGAGGAGTGATAAATATATGAAAAATGAAATCCTATAAATACACTCACCCTGCGCTAAAATCAATAAGAAGGCACAAGAATAAAATCAATAATATCGACTTGACGTCAAAGCAGCTGCTATAAAGGATAAGATCAACTACAAAAAGGTGTCCGATAATATTAAGAAACAAAATAATATATTCAAACACTAGCAGCGCTAAATAAACAAACTAAGGAATAAAATCCAAAGTCCTTAAATGGGTAATTCCAGGTCATGTGGTGAGTTGGTTAAACGCAATCCTTTTATCACAGGGAGGGTGTGAGGGGTCCTGGCCGTAGCACCTGATTTCCACCACCACTTTGTGCTCCCCCCCTATTCTTAAAACTCACCAGAGAATGGTGAATTAAGATCCTTCAAGGAATTCCACCACTCGATTCCAACATTGGACACTGGATCACTTTTCCTCTATTTGGCTGTACACTCTCCTCCGTTGCCAACAAAAACATGTAAGTGAACAAGAGTGGGGCGACAATAGTGTAATTCCGCCAATAACGTTTATTAAACACTAAAACAAACCAAAAGTAGCCCCACTCCCCTCAGGATGTCTACTTACAAGAAATAATGAATAGTGAAGGCATTGAGTAAAATATAATGTAAATTCCGCTGGGTCCCTCTGTACCAAACCTTGTGCAATCTGGAGAGGGCACCGGCGTAGTGTAGATGTCCTTATGCGACCGCGCACGACGGCTCTGACGCGTTTCGTCCTCCGACTTCCACAGAGAGCCCGTGTGCGCGGCGCGGTCGTAAGCTATTTATAAATGTGCCGGCAAAGGCGCACTCGCGCCAAAACCAGCGTCACCCGGAAGTAAATGCCCATTACGTACTTCCGGTAATGATCACTTCCGGCGTATAGACCCGCTCCGCCCCGCGTCACAACGCGGGACTTGCGGCACGCCGGAAATGCATCATTGATGTAAACATCCGGTCGGCTTTGATGACGATGCTGTAGGAAGATACCTCCCTATGCTGAATGTCAAATCTCGCGTCTCACAGACACGAAATTCCACACATCCCCGCTCATGGGGGGTTGTCATCTAGCCGCATCCTTATACCAAACCAAGTGTATGAGATCACCATAAAATTAGGTACCTTTGGTGTTTATTATGTTATATCCGTATGTAACTTTTAATTATTAATTTTTTAATTTTAAATTTTAATCTTGATTTATTACTCTATATTTTAGACAAACGAGACAATATAATTCCAACTGTTTTGTAATTAGAGATTTAAAGTTTTCCTTATCTATCACATATTTGCAATCAACTTTCTTTTTTTATGATTATTTATGAGTTTTATATGTGTGATTTTAATAATGACATATATTTTGTGTGAGGTGAATGGCATTTAGTGAAATTTATTTTTTGCATTCATGTCTCTAAATAACTAACACCTCAGGCCAAAGATCCTGGATTTCCTGTGATTTGGTATAAGGATGCGGCTAGATGACAACCCCCCATGAGCGGGGATGTGTGGAATTTCGTGTCTGTGAGACGCGAGATTTGACATTCAGCATAGGGAGGTATCTTCCTACAGCATCGTCATCAAAGCCGACCGGATGTTTACATCAATGATGCATTTCCGGCGTGCCGCAAGTCCCGCGTTGTGACGCGGGGCGGAGCGGGTCTATACGCCGGAAGTGATCATTACCGGAAGTACGTAATGGGCATTTACTTCCGGGTGACGCTGGTTTTGGCGCGAGTGCGCCTTTGCCGGCACATTTATAAATAGCTTACGACCGCGCCGCGCACACGGGCTCTCTGTGGAAGTCGGAGGACGAAACGTGTCAGTGCCGTCGTGCGCGGTCGCATAAGGACATCTACACTACGCCGGTGCCCTCTCCAGATTGCACAAGGTTTGGTACAGAGGGACCCAGCGGAATTTACATTATATTTTACTCAATGCCTTCACTATTCATTATTTCTTGTAAGTAGACATCCTGAGGGGAGTGGGGCTACTTTTGGTTTGTTTTAGTGTTTAATAAACGTTATTGGCGGAATTACACTATTGTCGCCCCACTCTTGTTCACTTACATGTTTTTGTTGGCAACGGAGGAGAGTGTACAGCCAAATAGAGGAAAAGTGATCCAGTGTCCAATGTTGGAATCGAGTGGTGGAATTCCTTGAAGGATCTTAATTCACCATTCTCTGGTGAGTTTTAAGAATAGGGGGGGAGCACAAAGTGGTGGTGGAAATCAGGTGCTACGGCCAGGACCCCTCACACCCTCCCTGTGATAAAAGGATTGCGTTTAACCAACTCACCACATGACCTGGAATTACCCATTTAAGGACTTTGGATTTTATTCCTTAGTTTGTTTATTTAGCGCTGCTAGTGTTTGAATATATTATTTTGTTTCTTAATATTATCGGACACCTTTTTGTAGTTGATCTTATCCTTTATAGCAGCTGCTTTGACGTCAAGTCGATATTATTGATTTTATTCTTGTGCCTTCTTATTGATTTTAGCGCAGGGTGAGTGTATTTATAGGATTTCATTTTTCATATATTTATCACTCCTCACTGTCCATATTTTAATTTTTAACCCCGCTGCTATGGATGCAATATCATTCTTACAAGATAGGCAACTTGAAATTGATGATATATTTACTGAAGTGTTAGAAACTGATGCCTCACAGGACCTCATGTCCAACTTGAATATCTTGGGTTATACCCTGGAAAAACAAGTGAGGACATGGTGGGACATCTGTACCTTTGAAAAGTACATAAAAGAAAAAATCATCATGAGGAGCCTCAGGTGGGAGGTAACTCCGCAAGATGCCCTCGATGATGCTAATTCTTCTAAAGAATGGCTGGATTTTTTCAATAATGTAGGTGTTAAATTACAGGAATTAATTTTGAAAAGAAAGAAATTAAAAATGAAGACTCTAGAAAAGAAAATTGCGGATTTGAAAAATGTTTTAGATAAGGATAAGGATTCACCAGTTGTTTTAAAATTTAATGCGGATATAAAGAAAAAATTACAGAAAATTGATAAAGATACACACAAAAAGAAGGTAAAAAAATACTATAGGGATTCAGGTGACTTTAAAAACAACTCTATATATCTCTGGCAAAATCCAGGGACAGTCTCTAATCAGAGGCCACCCACTAATGAAAGCATGCCAAGGGGACAATCTAATGTCCAAGTAACCACTTCAGGACCCAGTACCCCTAGAGTGGTGTCAAAACCTGCCCCTGGCTCGCAAGATGTACGCCCAAAAAATTCTAATAAAACTACTAATAGAGGAGCGGCAGTCGGTAATTGGAATCAACGATTAGACCCTGGTGAAGGACCGGGACATCAGTCTAATACGAGATGGGATTCCCCCTATAGGGTCCCCACTCAAAATAGATATGATCCCTTAACCCAATACAGTGAGTATAATCCTCCCCCCCCAAACCCTCCCCACCCTTTTCCATGGAGAGGTGGAAGAGGCAGGGGTGGGAGAAGGGGCGGCAAACCCTGGCGGGGGAAACCCCATTATTGGGGCCCTCCACAAACACAGGGAATTTACAACCCTCATTGGAGGCCACAATTGGATCTCCAGCCACCCATAAGAGACCGTCCGCGAGAGGATGTAGAGCAGGACGCAGGGAACAAAAAAAGAAGATTGGACAGCGATTAGATGGAATTTACAACTTGGCTGAAGTATCTCTGACTGATAAGGAAATTAACATTTTACATGCTGGTCTGAAGTGTGCTAAGCACAGGCCCGTTAATAAGTTTAACGTGTACATAGATTTGCACAAGTTTGTAAGGAAGATTAACCTTAAAAAATACTATTTGAATCCCGCAAGAGTGATAGGAGCCCCCAAAGCTGGTTTGGCCAACTATACAGTGGGTACTGATAGCGGCCTTAAGAACAAATCGCTTTTTAACCCCCAACAGTCATCCAATCAACATATAGAGGTATTTAAAAACCTCGTAATTAAAGATCTGAGGCAAATACCCAATAAGAAGGGTGTAAATCCAAGGCACATACAAGAGGGGCTGGAGGCTCTTGAAAAAAGAAAGGATGTTATTGTACGGCCGGCAGACAAGGGAGGCGGGGTGGTATTACTTAAGAAAGAGTTCTACCTTACCCAACTTTCCACAATGTTATCGGACAAGGATACATATAGGATCTTACCAACTGATCCCACCGTACAATACAGACGAGAGCTGGGGACATTGGTGAGTAGTGGATATGAAAATCATATCTTAACTAAGAAAGAGAAACAATACCTAGTACCCAGCTTTAGCCGCATTCCAACCATTTACACGCTGCCCAAAGTCCATAAGGACCAGATTAATCCCCCAGCGAGACCGATAGTGAATGGAATCCAGTCAGTTACAGCTAGGCTTGGAGAATACCTTGACTCCTTCCTACAAACAAGTGTAATCCAACTTAAATCTTACTTGCGGGATACCAAAGCGTTCTTGTTAGCACTAAGAGAGGTGCAGCTACCAACTAACCAAGATGTTTTCTTGGTTACTGGAGATGTCTCCTCTCTATATACAATCATACAACATGACGATGCCTTATTAGCATTTAATTGGGCATTTAGCAAACGGGACGACATCCCAGATATCCAAAAGCGGTTTTTGAGGGATGTGCTAGACTTTTGTCTATCTCGAAATTACTTTTGGTTTGACCAAGTGTTTTACCAGCAGCAGAGAGGGGTTGCCATGGGGGCCAAATTCGCTCCGAGCTTGGCCAACATCTTTATGGGTGAGTGGGAAGATAGGTTCATTTATGCAGCCCAGCAGGAAGAGCTGATCTTATATCGCAGATATATCGACGATCTGTTCTTCCTGTGGGCTGGTTCTGAGTCCTCACTACAGTCATTCTGTGACAAATTGAATGATAATCGGAACAACATAAAATTGGACTTTAATTGGAGCCGAGAGAGTGTCCACTTTTTGGATGTGGAGATATCCATCTTGGAAGGTGGGCTGAAGACTCAAGTTTTCTTCAAGCCCACCGACTGAAATGGGTATCTCCCTGTCCATAGTGGACATCACCATCAATGGTTATCGAATATCCCCAGGGGACAGTTCCTTCGGGTTAGAAGGAATTGCACTCTAGATGAGGATTATAGGACACAGTCACTAGTTCTTAAGCAGAGATTTGTGGAAAAAGGTTATCAAGAGAGCAAACTAGATAACACCATTAGAGAAATAGGTACTCTATCCCAAGATGAATGTCTAACAGACTCGGTGAAGGTTAGAACGCAAACACATGAATGGAGTTTCATCTCACAGTATAGTGCCCAATACCGAGAAGTAGAAGAGATTGTCAACAGGCATTGGCCGGTTCTGTGTATGGACAAAGTTTTGAGAGAATTTCTACCTGAGCGCCCAACCTTCATATATAAGAGGGGACCGACTTTTGGCGACGAGGTAGTCAAAAAAGTGTTGGACCCCCCCGTAAGACCGAAGATGTTTTGGGACAATTCTACAGGCTTCTTTGCATGCAGGAGATGTAAGTCCTGTAAACAGGTCAATACCCATCTAAGAAACTTCACAAGTTTCTCTTCACCATCAAATGGACTTACTTTTACAATCAAAGAGTTAATTACCTGCAACAGTACACACGTTGTGTACTGCATCCAATGCCCATGTAACCTATTATACATTGGAAGGACAAAACGTGCATTGTCGGTCAGGATATCGGAGCACATTACTAATATAAAAAATGGTTTCAAAGATCATAATCTATCCCTACACTTTCGAAATGTGCATAACAAGGATCCCACTATGTTAAAGTTTTGGGGTGTGGAGAAGGTGGATCCAGTATGGAGGGGATCCAACATGGTCCGCGAAATATCGAAACGCGAGACCAATTGGATCTACCAGACTGATAGTCTGCACCCAAATGGACTCAATGTCGACCTAGACATCAACTGCTTTATAAGCAACTACTGATGTCCTGGGAGAATATATTTATTCACTTGGAACAGTAAAAAAACACATGACAGTAGTTGATATGAGGTCTCGCTTTGCACATTTATTTAAAGTAAATACTTGACCAGTGTTTTATGATTAACTTTCTTTTGTTGGGAGTGTATGAGATCACCATAAAATTAGGTACCTTTGGTGTTTATTATGTTATATCCGTATGTAACTTTTAATTATTAATTTTTTAATTTTAAATTTTAATCTTGATTTATTACTCTATATTTTAGACAAACGAGACAATATAATTCCAACTGTTTTGTAATTAGAGATTTAAAGTTTTCCTTATCTATCACATATTTGCAATCAACTTTCTTTTTTTATGATTATTTATGAGTTTTATATGTGTGATTTTAATAATGACATATATTTTGTGTGAGGTGAATGGCATTTAGTGAAATTTATTTTTTGCATTCATGTCTCTAAATAACTAACACCTCAGGCCAAAGATCCTGGATTTCCTGTGATTTGGTATAAGGATGCGGCTAGATGACAACCCCCCATGAGCGGGGATGTGTGGAATTTCGTGTCTGTGAGACGCGAGATTTGACATTCAGCATAGGGAGGTATCTTCCTACAGCATCGTCATCAAAGCCGACCGGATGTTTACATCAATGATGCATTTCCGGCGTGCCGCAAGTCCCGCGTTGTGACGCGGGGCGGAGCGGGTCTATACGCCGGAAGTGATCATTACCGGAAGTACGTAATGGGCATTTACTTCCGGGTGACGCTGGTTTTGGCGCGAGTGCGCCTTTGCCGGCACATTTATAAATAGCTTACGACCGCGCCGCGCACACGGGCTCTCTGTGGAAGTCGGAGGACGAAACGCGTCAGAGCCGTCGTGCGCGGTCGCATAAGGACATCTACACTACGCCGGTGCCCTCTCCAGATTGCACAAGGTTTGGTACAGAGGGACCCAGCGGAATTTACATTATATTTTACTCAATGCCTTCACTATTCATTATTTCTTGTAAGTAGACATCCTGAGGGGAGTGGGGCTACTTTTGGTTTGTTTTAGTGTTTAATAAACGTTATTGGCGGAATTACACTATTGTCGCCCCACTCTTGTTCACTTACATGTTTTTGTTGGCAACGGAGGAGAGTGTACAGCCAAATAGAGGAAAAGTGATCCAGTGTCCAATGTTGGAATCGAGTGGTGGAATTCCTTGAAGGATCTTAATTCACCATTCTCTGGTGAGTTTTAAGAATAGGGGGGGAGCACAAAGTGGTGGTGGAAATCAGGTGCTACGGCCAGGACCCCTCACACCCTCCCTGTGATAAAAGGATTGCGTTTAACCAACTCACCACATGACCTGGAATTACCCATTTAAGGACTTTGGATTTTATTCCTTAGTTTGTTTATTTAGCGCTGCTAGTGTTTGAATATATTATTTTGTTTCTTAATATTATCGGACACCTTTTTGTAACTGGCAAATACTGTTTACCATACACCGTGATCAGCTGTGATTGGACACAGCTGGTCACATGATAAAGAGCCACTGTGATTGAATCTTTCCCCCGATCTGTGATCAGCTGTGTCTGAAGGACACAGCGATCACAGATCCCTGCCGATGCATGCTGCATTGGGGCGGGCGGGAAGCGGGATTATGGGAGGACGTCCATAGGTGCCCTCCCAGCAACGGGAGCCTGTGCTGTAGCCGTCTTTCGGCTATAGTGTGGGTGGGACAAGGTTAAAATGGTTGTAAACCTCAGTCGTGAAATCTGAACAAAGCACATATATCTGCAGTGTTTACTAATCTCTCTCCAAAGCTCTAAATGTTGTTTCTCTCTGGTGCTTTGTTCCTCTGTTATCAGCATGTCTCAATTCTGAGAAGTTTTCCCGCCACATGAAATAAATTTGTGACGGGGTAGCTCAGCACGAAGCTTGTCTATTCAGAACATGGCTCTGTATCCTTCCTTCACTCCTGTTTGCTGTGTGAAGGGGGGTGTGTGCCTTTCCTCCTATCTGCTCTCACACAGTGTGACTGCAGCTCTCTGCCCCCTCCTCATGAGACTAACAGATGGAGAAGGATTTAAACATATTTTTACTCTTTTGAAGGGGTGTAGGGAAGAGAAGGCTGCAGATAAACAAGTAAAACCTATGTAGGAGGATTTGTTTAATCTCTGTGTATCACCTGAGCCCAGTCACTTCACTGGGTATATGCAAGAGTTTACAACCACTTTAAGCAAAATAGGGCCTCCGCAGTGTCTCTGCTGTTGTGCTAAAAATAAACCTGAATGAGTAGTGACACAATGCCAACTGGTAACTGAACACAGTCCAAAAATGTGTGCATGTTTGACATTCTAAAGGGTCAGTACAGCAGTTGGTGCTACTGGTAGTAAGGACTAAATGGTTCCACAATTGTAAGTAATCTGTTGTTTGAACTGATGAACAAAAAGCATTGTAAAATATTAAAGAGTTACTAATATTTGTTAATTATGCCCTCTTTGATTTGTTTTGTACATTTATATTCTAAATGCTATTTAAAGCGTCCCCTAGGGCCCACATTGGGAGTAGTGGGGCACTTTAAGCCAAAATCCAGGATCATGCCACGTTCTTATTTACAGCTCCCACCATTAGGATAGTAAAACCGATGCAGTGATTTAATGAATAAAAATATTCATTTGGAGGGAAGCTGTATTTTAGTGTTGTGACATCATCACTCTTGTATGAATGTCATTCCTCAGGCGCCGGTGAGAGGATAAAGGTTGCACTTGTCACTTCCAACCTGGAAATCTAATTTCAATCTATACAATTTTTCCCACAAGGCCATAGTCTGCAAGTGATGAGGTGGATGTTATTGTCAATGTTTCTTTAGCAGCACTTAAAGTGGTTCTAATGGCTCAGGGTTTTTACCTTCATGAATTCTATGCATGAAGGTAAAAAATCTTCTCTGTGCAGCAGCCCCCCCCAGCCCCCTAATACTTACCTGAGCCCCACTGCGATGCAGCGATGTGCACAACAGCTTCTGGGGACACTCCCTTTTAATTGGCTGAGGCTGAAGCAGTAACCATTGGCTCCTACTGCTGTTAATCACAGCCAGTGAGCCAATGAGGAGAGAGGGGGCAGGGCCAAGCCGCGGCTCTGTGTGTGAATGGACACACAGAACCGCGGCTTGGGAACGAGCCTGCTTTGGTGCCCCCATTTCAAGCTGCTTGTTTGGGGGGCACTTGGCAGGAGGGAGGGCCAAGAGCACTGGGAGGGACCTGAAAAGAGGAGGATCATGGCTGCTCTGTGCAAAACCATTGCACAGAGCAGGTAAGTACAACATGTCTGTTATTAGAAAAAAAAAACCTTTAATATCCCTTCAAAGTAGCATTTCAGCCTAACACTAACTATAGAAATAGGAAGAGATAGCGTGGCTGACGCACACCACGCCCACCCCAAGAGTGATTAGCAGGTAAAAGCAGCCTCAGCTCAATTCATCCAGGCCACACCACCAACATTGGTTGATTGAGCTGAGGGTGGTTTTACCTGCTTACCACTCAGGCTGGGCAAGGTGTGAGCCGGCCAGGCTATCTCTTCCTAATTCTTCAGCATACTTTGGGCCCGGACGAACCTTTCCTCAGCATGTACCCCCACTAGTCAGTGGCATCAAACTCATTGGACCTGGTCCACCTGAGTGGGGCCCCTAAGCATTATTTATGTTTAAAAATTTCCCCTCCCCCCTCCTGCTACCTATGCTGCCTAACCTGTGTAAAAAAGATACAGGTCCAGTCAAGTAATCCCCTTTAAACCCGTGTGAGTGAGTGGCGGCTGCAGGGAAGAGTAGGGGGGCTTGACAATGGATGAGAATTCCTGAAGCTGTAACATCACTTATAGGCTTTCATGTCCCAGTAGTTGTCACGCTCCCTCCTCTCCGCTGCATCTACTACTGACTGAAACAGGGGAGTCAGAGCCGTGGATCACATGACTGGACTGGAGCAAACTAAGAGTAGGTAAGTATACACATATTTTTCACATAGGTTAGACAGTATAGGTAGCAGGAGGGAGAAGGGAACATTTTTTTCGTAGTGTTAAAAGGATTGTAAAGGCAGAAGTTTTTTGTTTATCTGAATGCATTCAGATAAAAAAAAAAAAAACCTTCTGTGTGCAGCAGCTCCCCTCAGTCCCCCCCCCCCCCAAATAGTTACCTGAGTCCATGTTTATCCAGCGATGTTGCAGGAGTGTATCAGCTGCCCGGGACTCTCCTTCTGATTGGCTGAGACAGAAGCGTGGCAAAATTGTCTCCCGCTGCTGTCAATCACAATCAGTCAGCCAATCAAAAGAGAGAGGCGGTGGGGCTGGGTTGCGGTGCTGTGTCTGAATGGACACAGAGAGCTGTGACTCGGCTCGGGTGCCCCCATAGCAACCTGCTTGCTGTGGGGGCACTCAACAGGAGGGAGGAGCCAGGTGAGCCGAAGAGGGACCCGAGAAGGGGAGGATCCAGGCTGCTCTGTGCAAATCCACTGCAACAGAGCAGGTAAGTATAACATGTTTGTTATTATTTATTTCTTTAAACGGGACTTTACAATCACTTCAAGCAGATATTCCATTTTCATTTTCAAAGGAAAGCCATGCAAACCTAGCCACTCCAAGGGAAGGTGGACTGGAGCAAGTGGCTGCAGAAGAACTACATAGGGGTGGTAAGGGGATTTGTACCTAAAGAGATAAGAAGCAAGAAAAAGTCGTCAGGTCCCCAGGACAGGCAATAATTACTCTGAACACAGAAAAGTGTGACTTGGACTAAATAAAATGCATGATGTGTAATGAAGATGTCTTTGCAAACAACATTATTGAGCAAAGTAAATTAGTCACAATATACATATAAAAATATAATTTTTAGAGTTGGGCTTTAAATAGAATTAAGGAATAGTAACACAAAGAAACCTATATGAAAATTAAGATTTTTACAGGCAAAGGAGCCAAGTGGGGAAATCAACTGGAAACAGAAGAAAAAGGTGAAAAAAACAACGAACGTGCTAATCAAAGTTGGAGTTACAATTTATAATAAAACAAAAAAATTCACGATACCAATTTGGCTTCTGTCCTTGCTGATGATGACAGCTAGACTGTATAGTCAACACTTTCCATACCTCCCAAGATTTCAGCTGCCCAAAGAATAAAAATAAATTTTTGTGTATTAGTAGACACGAGTCAACAGACTTGCATGCCTTCAGTATTAACTAAAACCACAGCCTTCTATGTAGAGCTGCAAACACCGCAGCATGCTCAAAGAAAAACAAGATGGTTGTTGTAATATTAGGAGCCAGGCAGACGCTCCTGGGACATAGTCTGTTAAGACAAACCCGTGTGCCTGAAGGGTGTAAAACAGAGGGGAAGATGTTTTTCTATGCTTAAATCACTGAATGGGGAGTGCTGGGTATATTAGAGACATTCTTTTCTCAATAGGGCCAACAGTGATGTCATTAAGGGTGCAGCATGATGACCTAATACTTGTATCATACCCCTGAAATTTTCAAAATAAAAAACAGAAACACACTGATCCCTACATGTGGTCCACCCAACCTTTCCTTAAAGCCATTGACCATGTTTGGGTAGACATGGCCAGCATTCGATTTCCTGCTTCTGAAACTCGAACATTGGGACACTATAAGAGTAGATTCCCGACAGAACCATATTTGGTGACATCCCTGGGGGTGAGTGTCTGAAAGCAAAATGTAACACCCAGCAAAAAAATAATCTTTATAATGTAAGCTGGAAAGCCCCTGGTCCCTGCCAGAAAAACCAGCTCAGGGCAGAGACGGAAGTTTGTCCATGTTCTGTTTTTTGCAGTCATGCTCTGACTTATTGAGTGTTCATAAATTAGCTTTTTTTTTTTTAAAACCAATTCAGTAATATACCTTAAACAAAAAGAGGCTGCTATTTTCAGGGAGAGTGTATTTTCAGCTTTTATTGCAGTGTTTATGTAATTTCGGGTTTGGCTTTCACATTTTTACAAGCGTATTTTTCCATATTTTGCTATTGTATTGGAAATAGAAACTTGTAAATGAACCACTAGAGTGAGCTCTCAGTGAATGTATGCAATTATTCTGTCTGTCAGGGAGTGCACTGTTGTCAATGAGTCTGCCAAGATATAGAAACAGCAGTCGGGCAGAAACATTGGGGTGGATTTACAAAAGGCAAATATACTATGCACTTAGCAAGTGCAGTTGCTCCAGAGTTAAGTAAATGAGGGGAAGCTCATCAGCCAATTATGTGCAAGCAATAATGTAGTTTTTTTTTATTTTCCTTGCATGTGATTGGGTATTTTTTGCTTTTCACCCTATTTACATTGTAGGAAGCTCTGGAGCAACTGCACTTGCAGACTGTAACTGCACAGTCTATTTGCCTTTAGTAAATCCACCCTACTGTGTAAAGCACAGCAAAGCTGAGAGCAGAGTCTAAATGAACAAAGAGGAAATTCCTCAAATAAATATAAATTCCACATTTTATAGAGAAGCAATGGTGGTCATTTACTAAAGCTGGAGAGTGCAAAATCTGGTGCAAATCTGCATAGAAACCAATCAGCTTCCAGGTTTTATAGCCAAAGTTTAATTGAGCAAACTGGTGTTTGAAGCTGATTGGCTACCATGCACAGCTGCACCAGAGTTTGCACTCTCCAGTTTTAGTAAATCTCCCCAATGTTTTATTAAAGGGTCAGTCCGCCCAAAACCATGTTAGCGAGTTTTACCATATACAATTTTTATGCCTCGTGATGAGATCTGTGAGCTCCCAGGAATGCACACTTGGTATGGCCATTATAATGGGTTCCCGTTATCCTTGCTGGATCATTAACTGGATCTCACTTAGCTATCCTGTACTTGGCCAACCATTGTCCCCTATTCTGTTATATGATTTCCAAAAACTCATCTCCTCTGGGGAGCCTATCCCAGCTATACCTAACAGACCTCTCCATCAACTCATCCCCTCACAATTCTTAGGCCGGCCAAACACGGTTCAAATCTCTGCTGATTTAGCAGGAACCAGCCCAGATTCAAACCATTAATGGGCAGGCTGAATGAACATAGTTTAACGATCAACTAGGGTAGAACCAGGCCTTCTGGATTCGTTTCCGATTATCCCAAGCGGCAGCTATAGCCGCTAGTGATAATCACTTCTCCCGGCAGGGACAGCTTAGAAGCATAGAAGGGTCCAAAGGTGGATGGGAACATGGGAAACTAAAATCTGGTCACTTTTGTATGTTATCTGAAATAAACTGAAAAGTCTATGCATTATTTTTAACCTGCATATAACAGGCACCTAAAGTAGAACTAAACCCTCAAAGTAAAAAAATAAATAAAAGCACATAACTGTGTATTTCATGTCCCCTGCAGTAGCGTCTCAGTTTTTTTGTTATTAATAATTAAAAACTCACATTTCATGTTGTGCTCTGTGCCTGTCTTGTCAGCCACTTCTGACTTTGTACACTTACGACATTGACATGGGTGTAAATCTGTTCTCTGTTACATACACACGATCAGAAAATCATATAAAAAATACCACTTTTGAAGCAATTTTTACGATAATCTGATCGTTAGTACAGAGCTTTCGAGAGCCAATCAAAACAGTTCATCCGATATTATCCAATGGGACAAGATCGTACCAGAACGTATGATTTTCATTTAATCAGTGCAGTTGTGGTTCGAAAAAAACAATACAAATACACTACAACACATTACATCACTTCTGATTTTTTATTCTGTCGTAGGAGAATTTTCGTCACTTTAGTAAACTTTTCATTTTCGATATAAGGCTAGCATACAAAAATAATAGGATGATTATTTAACCAATAATCCCATTGTTTGCACCAGGCATTAGTCATAATGTAGGCAGTGCTGATTCAGTGTTGGCTGTATAGTAGGGAAGCCTACAGTGAATGGCAAGGCTGTACATGGCAGTGCACTGTGCACCAGCATATACTGTATGCCTGTAGTCCACCGCTGAAGTGTGCATTCCAGGATGACAGGGTAACAATGCTGCTCCTGATTAGAACCTGGGACAGGAAGTAGAGAAAGGTTTACTAGTGGCAGGACCAGAGAGTTCAATTGACTATAGGGGAAGGAAAAAAATATTATAAGAGTGACAGTGGTGTTTATAAGGCATATTAAGCAACAATTTTTATTTAATTAAATTCACGAATTTATTTAAATTCACATTTCACATCCCTTTTTCTATTTTATTATCTACCAAATGTCAATTGATTCCAGTTAGACCATATTACGTTTTAGATTAGCGCCCATTCTGATCTTATGATTGGATACACCAGTTGCCAGTCTTGTATAAATAGATCTAGCCGTGAACAGGAAGTGATGTCTATTACAACGCCCATTATAGGTGGGTGAAAGGCGTCGACGTACTTCCTGCGGACGGCTTAACCACACTACG